>NC_092378.1:81610869-81910869 GCF_030028105.1 Mobula birostris
GGAATTTTTGGAAGTGTTGCCTATCTGGATATAGATTTAATTGTACAGATGCACAGGGGAGAGTGTGTTAACTGGATGCATTACTGCCTGGTATGAAAACGTCACTGCCCAGGAGTGGAAAAGCCTACAAAAAGTAATGGATACAGTTCCATCCACAGGCAAAGCCCTCCTCACCATTGAGCCCATTTACCCTGCAAGAAAATGAATCTCAAGGTAGTATATGGTGACATACACAATGCCTTGAAAAAGTATTCAGTCCCCAAGTATTACAACCAAAGATTTTGATCAATTTAACTGTGAATTCCTTTTTTTCCACAGTAGAGCCCAGAAGCAGGTAAAATTGTAAAGCATGAAATACTGAAAATTCAAAACCTGAGATATGAACAGTTCAAAAGTATTTGTTCTTCCCTCCCCCCCCACCCCCCAGTATGCTCAGAACTTAGTTGAACTACCTCTTGCAGCCATTACAGCCAGTAGTCTTCTTGGATAAGTCTCTACTAGCTTTGCACAACGTGATGGAGCAAGACTTGCCCATTCCTCCTTGCAAAATTGCTTGAGCTCTGCTAGATTAGTTGGGGAGCAGTGGCAGACAGCAATTTTGAGATCTTACTGGAGATGCTTGATTGGGTTAAGGTTAGGATTCTCACTGGGCCATTCTAGGACATCAATTTTCTTCATTTGAAGCTATTCCATGGTTACTTTGGCAGTCTGCTTTGGGTCATTGTCCTGCTGAAAGACGAACCCACCCCACCCCCCCCGCCCCCCAGTTTAAGCTTTCTGGCAGAGGCTAGCAGGTTTTTATCCAGGATCTCTCTGTATTTAGTTAGCAGCATTCATTTTCCCATCAACCCTGACCAGATTTCCTATTCCTGCTGCTGAAAAGCATCCCCATAGCATGATGCTACCTCCACCATATTTTACAGCAGGGATAGTATTACCTGGCTGATGTGCAGTATTAGATTTATACCACAGATACCACCTAGTTTTGAGGCCAAAAAGTTCCACTTTAGTCTCATCCAACCAGAAAACCTTCTTTCACATCTTTACAATACCTTCTAATTGACACTTTGCAAAGTCTTTACAGGCAAGGATATGTTTTTTTTCCCTAGCCAGGGCTTCTTTCTTGCCACTTTTCCACAAATACTCTTTTTGTACAAGACCTTCGAGGTTGTGGAGTCATAAATTTATGTTCAATTGCAGCCACTGACCTGCAGCTCACTCAGAGTTACTGTTGACATCACAGTAGACTCTCTTCAAGCGCCATTCTTCTCTGATGACTGTTTAGAGGGGCAGCCTGACCTGGACAGTGTGGCTGTGGTTTCATATTTTTTCTACTTTTTCGCAATGGAGTGCATTGAGTTCCAAGACATGATGAGTGTTTTTGAGATAGTCTTGTACCCTTCCCCAGATTTGTGCTTCTCGATTAGCATTTTCCTAACTTGTCTCGAATGCTCGTCTTCATTTTGGTTGGGTCTGTTGAGAATCTACATACTGTTGGACCTTACAGAGAACATGTTTTTTTTCTTCTTATGAATTCATTGAAAACAGGTGATCCTCCAGTTTTCTACATCAACAAACTGGATGAGTTGATAAGGTAGTCATTAGTACAGTAATTACAAAGGAGATGAATACTTTCTCAGCCTCACAATTTTGGTCTTTAATTTTTAGCAAATTGTTGACAGGCTTTGGAATTTTTCCTTTGATTTCACATGATGCACAATGTTTTCAAGATTTTCTCAAAAATCCTACTTCAATATATTTTAAATTTAGAAAATGAGACAGTTAAGTGTGAAAATGGTTGTGGGGTTGATATTAATTGAATACCTTTTCAAGGTACTGTATGTACACTAATAATAAATTTACTTTGAACTCTGAAGAATTGATACAAACAATAACCTGTAGTTGGTGAGCATTAGGAGAATAGCAGTTGAGTTTTGAGCAAAGCAGAGGTTTGGATGTTATGAAGTTTCTGAAGCACAGAACAAGGGAATGAAGGGAATGAATGGAATGACAATTCTGCCCATGACCAAATGCTTGGATGAGGGCTTCAAACAGTCAGGCACTGTTAGAAAAGTGGGAATAAACATTCTTAGCGATGGCACCATTGATACAGGAAAACTGATGATATGTTTACACATAGCACAGCCAAGGTCCAGTGCAGAGACTAGAAATAGGAAGGTGCCAACAGCAAATCCTTGGAAACATCAGAGATAATGTCACAGAAACAGAAACAAAAGTCAATTTGATCATTCTCTGGCTGCAATTGCAATCCCATCTCACTGGACAACAATAGAAACATGTCTGAGAATTTTGCGATAGGCAACCAAGTCAAAGGATCTCGAACAGAGTCAGCTGTAAGATCAGGGTTCAGACCCACCATTACTGGTAAGCAGCTTGAACATTCTTCCTGTGACCATGTGGGTTTCCTCCAGGTGCTCCAGATTTCTCCCACATTCCAGAGTACAGGTTAGGTATACTATGTTGGCACCGGAAGTGTGCTGCCCAGCACAATCCTTGCTGATTTGATTTGACATAAACGATACATTTCACTGTATGTTTTGATGTACACATGACAACTCAATCAGAATCTGAGGATCACACACAAAATACTAGAGGAAATAAAGCTACAGCTAATCAGTATGTCAGGTCTTTGTGAAACCGTTAGAGGGATTTATACTTGCAATTCTAGAAAAGGTAAAATAGATTTGTAACTATGTATACAGGACAAATAAGGACTTTAACAAAGGGACAGTGGAGAATGACAGAGTTTGTAAGTAAGGAGGAGGCAATGATTTCCTTGATGAAAGAAAGGTATCAAAGATAAGGGAGAAAAAGTACCGTTTGGTTGTGTAACACATATGAGAACATGAAAATCAACGAGATACGAGGAAATCTGCAGATGCTAGAAATTCAAGCAACACACACAAAATGCTGGTGGAACACAGCAGGCCAAGCAGCATCTACAGGAAGAGGTACAGTCGATGTTTCAGGCCGAGACCCTTTGTCAGAACTAACTGAAAGAAGAGATAATAAGAGAGTTGAAAGTGGGGGGGGGGGGGGGAAGGGGGAGATCCGAAATGATAGGAGAAGACAGGAGGGGGAGGGATGGAGCTAAAAGCTGGAAAGTTGATTGGCAAAACGGATACAAGGCTGGAGAAGGGACAGGATCAGGGGACGGGAGGCCAAGGGAGAAAGAAGGGGGGTGGGGGGGAGAGGATCACCAGAGGAAGATGGAGAACAGGCAAGGAGTTATAGTGAGAGGGACAGAGGGAGAAAAAAAGAGAGAAAGAAAGGGGAAAAATAAAAAAATAATAAATACGGGATGGGGTAAGAAGGGGAGGGGGGGCACTAACGGAAGTTAGGGAAGTCAATGTTCATGCCATCAGGTTGGAGGCTGCCCAGACGGAATATAAGGTGTTGTTCCTCCAACCTGAGTGTGGCTTCACCTTGACAGTAGAGGAGGCCATGGATAGACATATCAGAATGGGAATGGGACGTGGAATTAAATGTGTGGCCACTGGGAGATCCTGCTTTCTCTGGCAGACAAAGCGTAGGTGTTCAGTGAAACGGTCTCCCAGTCTGCGTCGGGTCTCACCAATATATAAAAGGCCACATCGGGAGCACCGGACGCAGTATATCACCCCAGCCGACTAACAGGTAAAGTGTCACCTCACCTGGAAGGACTGTCTGGGACCCTAAATGGTGGTGAGGGAGGAAGTGTAAGGGCACGTGTAGCACTTGTTCCGCTTACAAGGATAAGTGGCGGGACGGAGATCGGTGAGAAGCGATGGGGCGGACGAATGGACAAGGGAGTTGCCTAGGGAGCGATCCCTGCTGAAAGCAGAAGGGTGGGGGGGAAGGGAAAGATGTGCTTGGTGGAGGGATCTCGTTGGAGGTGGCAGAAGTTACAGAGAATTATATGTTGGACCCGGAGGCTGGTGGGGTGGTAGGTGAGGACAAGGGGTACCCTATCCTTCGTGGGGTGGCGGGAGGATGGGGTGAGAGCAGATGTGTGTGAAATGGGAGAGATGCATTTGAGAGCAGAGTTGATGGTGGAGAAAGGGAAGCCCCTTTCTTTAAAAAAGGAAGACATCTCCTTCGTCCTGGAATGAAAAGCCTCATCCTAAGAGCAGATGCGGTGGAGGCATTGGAATTGCGAGAAGGGAATGGCATTTTTGCAAGAGATAGGGTGGAAAGAGGAATAGTCCAGGTAGCTGTGAGAGTCCATAGGCTTATTGTAGACGTCAGTAGATAAGCTGTCTCCAGAGATAGAGACAGAAGGATCAAGAAAGGGGAGGGAGGTGTCGGAAATGGACCAGGTAACTCTGAGGGCAGGGTGAAAGTTGATGAAGTCAACGCACTCAGTGTGCGTGCAGGAAGCAGCGCCAATGCAGTCTCGATATAGTGAAGGAAAGGTGGGGGACAGATACCAGTACAGGTTTCCCCTGCCATCCAAAGGTAGAGCGTTCCTACGAAATGGTTTGTAAGCTAGAAGGTCGTAAAGCAAAGAAGCAGTTACCATTTATTTATATGTGAAAAATTTGTGAGCATTCGCAGACCCAAAAATAACCTACCAAATCATGCCGAATAACACATAAAACCCAAAATAACAGTAACATATAGTAAAAGCAGGAATGATATTATAAATACACAGCCTATATAAAGTAGAAATACTTATCTACAATCATTGCCTGCACTGTTCTCTGTAGCGAAAATCTCACGCAAGCGCTCTCGGCAAAAACACGGCACAAGCGCTCTCCAGTAACCTTTAAGCTATGAAGCTGCCAAATCATACCAAATAACACCTACAAATGCACAGCCTATATAAAGTAGAAATAATGTATGTACAGTGTAGAATCACTTAAAAGAATCGGGAAGACATCGAGCACACTGATGATGGTGTGTTAGGCTGAGTCGTCGGAGGTTGGGGTGGTGCAGTGGCCCCCACCCTCCGGGCCGTCGACCGATACATGGAGAATGCGGCGGTAGCCGGGACGCACCCAGCACATCTTTAGGAAAAAAGCGGAAATAAACAAGCTAATTAATTAGGTGCCGCCCGGCACGTAAATGTCGGCCCAGATCAGAGGTGACGCAATCGGCAATCGCCTCTGACCTGGGCCGACATTTACATGCCCGGCGGCACCTAATTAATTAGCTTGTTTATTTTGGGTTTTTTCTTAAAGATGTGCTGGGTGCGTCCCGGCTACCGCTGCATTCTACGCGAATCGGTATCTGTCCGCGGCCAGGGGGTTGGGGTGGTGGGACACTGGGGTGTCATCTCATCATCGATCAGGGCAGGCAGGTCATCTTCTTCTATGTCAGCTTGCCTCGATGTCGAAGGTCGAGGTTCGTCATCTGCTGAGGGCTTGCTTGACTGCTAGTCTCGCACATTTTTCTATCATACAGTTCTTTGTAAGACTCAACCCATCTTGCAAATATGCCCCAAACCGACGTACCCTTTCAAAATTAAAGTCGTATTTTATCATTGCAGCGAAAATCTCACGCAGTTGCATCACGTTCAGTTCCTGGACAACTTCACTTTCGGTCCGTTCGCTACTGCATTCGGTTTCGATTGTTATCCTTTCCTCTTCCAATTGCATCAGCTCTTCATCTATCATGGGATAGGTCATGGGATGCCAAAACCTCTTCAACATCATCTATCGTCAACTTCTACAAGCCAAACTCACTTTGTCCTTGCTTCGTTCACCACAATCGAAACGCTTAATTATGTCTAGTTTTACGCTAAGTGCAACACCCTTACGAGCTCTTTTAGGCTTTTCCAGCTGCTCACAGGCACATGTTTAAGCAATGCCAGGAAGAATGCAGTTCCGAATCCGGGGGAGGAGTGGCTGCTCGGGGCATGCGCTGCTTTTTCTTGCGCGCTGCTTTTTTCACGCGCTGCCTTTTTCGTAACAGTGAAAACAGCTTCTGTTAGCGAAAACAGGGAACTAATGTATGTCTTTTGTAACAGTGAGGTTTCGTAAAGCATACGTTCGAAAAGCGGGGGACACCTGTATAGGCTTGGAACATAGATTGTTCCACAAAGCCAACAAAAAGGCAGGCATAGCTGGGACCCATATGGGTGCCCACGGCTACACCTTTAGTTTGGAGGAAGTGGGAGGAGCCAAAGGAGAAAGTATTAAGGGTAAGTACTAATTCCGCTAGAAGGAGGAGAGTGGTAGTAGAGGGGAACTAGTTCGGGAGGGTTTAAACTAATTTGGAAGGGGGACGGGACCCGGAGCGATAGAGCAGTGAAAGAAGTGCATGGAGTAAAGCCAGATCTAACATATAGAGGCTTTGAGGAAAGAGAAGCAGAATAAACGGTGTAAAGGTAGTAAGGTAGAAGGGTTGAAGTGTGCGTACCTCAATGCAAGAAGCATCAGGAACAAAGGTGATGAACTGAGAGCTTGGATACAAACTTGGAATTATGATATAGGGGCCATTACAGAGACTTGGCTGGCACTAGGGCAGGAATGGATTCTCAATATTCCTGGATTTCAGTGCTTTAAAAGGGATAGAGGGGGGGGGAAAGTGGAGGAGGGTTGGCATTACTGGTCAGGGATACTATTACAGCTACAGAAAGGGAGGGTAATGTAGCAGGATCCTCTTTTGAGTCAGTATGGGTGGAAGTCAGGAATAGGAAGGGAGCAGTTACTCTGCTGGGGGTATTCTATAGGCCCCCTGGTAGCAGCAGAGATACAGAGGAGCAGATTGGAAGGCAGATTTTGGGAAGGTGCAAAAATAACAGGGTTGTTATCATGGGTGACTTTAACTTCCTTAATATTGATTGGCACCTGATTAGTTCCAAGGGTTTAGATGGGGCAGAGTTTGTCAAGTGTATCCAGGACAGATTCCTGTCACAGTATGTGGACAGGCCGACTAGGGGGAATGCCATACTAGATCTAGTACTAGGTAATGAACCAGGTCAGGTCACAGATCTCTCAGTGGGTGAGCATCTGGGGGACAGTGACCACCGCTCCCTGGTCTTTAGCATTATCATGGAAAAGTACAGAACCAGAGAGGACAGGAAAATGTTTAATTGGGGAAGGGCAAATTATGAGGCTATAAGGCTAGAACTTGCGGGTGTGAATTGGGATGATGTTTTTGCAGGGAAATGTACTATGGACATGTGGTCAATGTTTAGGGAACTCTTGCAAGATGTTAGGGATAAATTTGTCCCGGTGAGGAAGACAAAGAGTGGTATGGTGAAGGAACCATGGGTGACCAGTGAGGTGGAAAATCTAGTCAGGTGGAAGAAGGCAGCATACATGAGGTTTAGGAAGCAAGGATCAGAGGGGTCTATTGAGGAATATAGGGAAGCAAGAAAGGAGCTTAAGAAAGGGCTGAGAAGAGCAAGGAGGGGGCATGAGAAGGCCTTGGCGAGTAGGGTAAAGGAAAACTCCAAGGCATTCTTCAATTATGTGAAGAACAAAAGGATGACAGGAGTGAAGGTAGGACCGATTAGAGATAAAGGCGGAAAGATGTGCCTGGAGGCTGTGGAAGTAAGCGAGGTCCTCAATGAATACTTCTCTTTGGTATTCACCAATGAGAGGGAACTTAATGATGGTGAGGACAAAATGAGTGAGGTTGATGTTCTGGAGCATGTTGATATTAAGGGAGAGGAGGCGTTGGGAGTTGTTAAAATACATTAGGACGGATAAGACCCCGGGGCCTCACAGAATATTCCCCAGGCTGCTCCGTGAGGCGAGGGAAGCGATTGCTGAGCCTCTGGCTAGGATCATTATGTCCTCGTTGTCCACTGGAATGGTACCGGGGGATTGGAGGGAGGCGAATGTTATCCCCTTGTTCAAAAAAGGTAGTAGGGATAGTCCGGGTAACTATATACCAGACAGCCTTATGTCTGTGGTTGGAAAGCTGTTGGAAAAGATTCTTAGAGATAGGATCTATGGGCATTTAGAGAATCATGGTCTGATCAGGGACAGTCAGCATGGCTTTGTGAAGGGCAGACCGTGTCTAACAAGCCTGATAGAGTTCTTTGAGGAGGTGACCAGGTATATAGATGAGGGTAGTGTAGTGGATGCGATCTATATGGATTTTAGTAAGGCATTGGACAAGGTTCCACACAGTAGGATTGTTCAGAAAGTCAGAAGGCATGGGATCCGGGGAAGTTTGGCCAGGTGGATTCAGAATTGGCTTGCCTGCAGAAGGCAGAGGGTGGTGGTGGAGGGAGCACGTTCAGATTGGAGGATTGTGACTAGTGGTGTCCCACGAGGATCTGTTCTGGGACCTTTATTTTTCGTGATTTTTATTAATGACCTGGATGACCTGGTAGAGGGGTGGGTTGGCAAGTTTGCAGATGACACAAAGGTTGTTGGTGTTGTAGATAGTGCAGAGGATTGTCGAAGATTGCAGAGAGACATTGATAGGATGCAGAAGTGGGCTGAGAAGTGGCAGATGGAGTTCAACTCAGAGAAGTGTGAGGTGGTACACTTTGGAAGGACAAACTCCAAGGCAGAGTACAAAGTAAATGGCAGGATACTTGGTAGTGTGGAGGAGCAGAGGGATCTGGGGGTACATGTCCACAGATCCCTGAAAGTTGCCTCACAGGTAGATCGGGTAGTTAAGAAAGCTTATGGGGTGTTAGCTTTCATAAGTCGAGGGATAGAGTTTAAGAGTTGCGATGTAATAATGCAGCTCTATAAAACTCTGGTTAGGCCACAATTGGAGTACTGTGTCCAGTTCTGGTCGCCTCACTATAGGAAGGATGTGGAAACATTGGAAAGGGTACAGAGGAGATTTACCAGGATGCTGCCTGGTTTAGAGAGTATGCATTATGATCAGAGATTAAGGGAGCTAGGGCTTTACTCTTTGGAGAGAAGGAGGATGACAGGAGACATGATAGAGGTGCACAAGATAATAAGAGGAATAGATAGAGTGGATAGCCAGCGCCTCTTCCCCAGGGCACCATTGCTCAATACAAGAGGACATGGCTTTAAGGTAAGGGGTGGGAAGTTCAAGGGGGCTATCAGAGGAAGGTTTTTTTACTCAGGGAGTGGTTGGTGCATGGAATGCACTGCCTGAGTCAGTGGTGGAGGCAGATACACTCGTGAAGTTTACGAGACTATTATACAGGTATATGGAGGAATTTAAGGTGGGGGGTTATATGGGAGGCAGGGTTTGAGGGTCGGCACAACATTGTGGGCCGAAGGGCCTGTAATGTGCCGTACTATTCTATGTTCTATGTCTGGAATCCAAAAGGAAGTGGAGGCGTTTGAGACCCTCCTGGTGGGGGATGGAGGTATATAGGGACTGGACATCCATGGTGAAAATAAAGTGGTGGGGGCCAGGGAATTTAAAATCATTGAAAAAATTCAGAGCAAAAGTGTCACAAACATAGGTGGGAAGGGATTGAACAAGGGGGGATAAAACAGTGTCGAGGTATGCAGAAATGAGTTGGGTGGGGCAGGAGCAAGCTGAAACAATGAGTCTACCTGGACAAGCAGGTTTCTGGATCTTGGGTAGAAGGTAGAAACGGGAAGTGCGGGGTTTGGGAACTATAAGGTTGGTGGCAGTGGATGGGAGATCCCCAGAGCTGATAAGGTTGGTGATGGTGTGGGAGACAATGGCCTGGTGCTCCTTAGTGGGGTCATGGTCGAGGGGTAAATAAGAGGAGTTATTAGCGAGTTGTCGCTGTGCCTCAGCAAGGTAGAGATCAGTACAACACCACCCCCTTTATCGGCGGGTTTTATAGTAAGGTTAGGATTGGTGTGGAGGGACTGGAGAGCAGAGCGTTCGGAAGGAGTGAGGTTGGAATTGGAACAAGGTGTGGTGAAGTCGAGACGGTTGGTGTCCCATCGACGGTTAGCAATAAAAAGATCCAGAGCAGGCAGAATTCCAGATACAGTGTACCCTTGTGTTATGGAGGGGCTGCATTTCAAGAAACCCATCCGTATCATGATGTCCTTTGACCTTCTTTTCTCCTCTTAATCCCATGTCATAAATGGAGATGGAATGTTTCTCTTAACACTTATGCCCCTGCTGGTACCTGGTTTACAAGAAACTCTGTAGGCAGAACAGAAATGTGTGATAACTGATCCTGAATCTGGTAGTGTGGGGCCTAAGGTTCCTATATCTCCTGCCCAATGGCCATTGAGAAGAGACTATGCAATGGTTGGTGGGGGTCCTTGATAATGGATGGTGCTTAAGTTGGCAACAGTATTGGTTCTTCCCTAGACAGAACAAAATTCAGAGTAGCAGCTTGGTTGACAGCATCAGCCTTGGATACCTAAGAATACCATTTCAACAGGGTTGCTTTTGCCACTCCAAGGGGTTCTCTGCAGGCCGGGAATACAAATCTGTCTGGAAGGATTCTTAGCCTAAATTAGTTCAACACACCAGAACTTTCCTTTGCAAAGAGACCTCCTCATAAAGGAGGCAGAAAGAAAAAAAGTAGAAGAGGCATTCAGTAGTGGTAATTGCAAATGGTTAAAACATTCAAAAGAAATAAAGGACAATCAGAAGTTCTTTTGTAGAATACAGTTTTATAAACAGATCAGTTGAATGCTTTGACAGCTCTGTCACAATTTTCTCAACTCTCATCCCAGAAAGAAAATTCATCAAGCCCCGAATTCTCACAGTGCACAGCACAATGCTACTCCTATTCACACCACTGCAGTGCACCCACTTCCAAACTTCAAAAAACGTAACAGGCAGTATGGTAGTAAGGCCGTTAGCCTAACGGTTTATGGTGCCAATGAGCAGGGTTCCATCCCGCCACTGGCTGTAAGGAGTTTGTACATTCTCCCCATGACCACGTTCCACTTTCATCCCACATTCCAACGACACACAGTGCGGGCTCATGGACTGGAAGGGCCTGTTACCATGCTGAGTCACTAAGTAAATGACCTACATTAGGAACGCAAACACGAGGAAATCTGCAGATGCTGGAAATTCAAGCAACACATATCAAAGTTGCTGGTGAACGCAGCAGGCCAGGCAGCATCTCTAGGAAGAGGTACAGTCGACGTTTCGGGCCAAGACCCTTCGTCAGGACTCTAAGAGGTATAGTCGACGTTTCAGGCCGAGACCCTTCGTCAGTCCTGACAAAGGGTCTCGGCCGGAAACGTCGACTGTAGCTCTTCCTAGAGATGCTGCCTGGCCTGCTGCGTTCACCAGCAACTTTGATGTGTGTTGTATCAACATTAGGAACTTCGTTTCATCTTGAAACAAACCATAATTGGGTTTCAATTTCACACAAGGGTCTTATTTAACTTTTCAAACATGGTATTAACCTCTGCCACTGTTACCCTTGATACAGTAGCACAAGAGGTACAATATCTGCATGATTCTTTTTGCCTATTGACAGAGGGCTCCTAATGATAAAAAAATTGCATTTCTATCTCTGACACAAGAGGCAAATCTTCTCCTTGAACAGTATCTTAAATGCATTGTCCTTGCAATTTGCTGATCCTATCAATAAATTATTGGGTCTTCTAATTTAATACTGACTGAAATTCGAAAGGGCATTCAGGGCAGCACAATAATTAGTAATGTACGAAAGGTAGGGAAGAGACATTGGAAAAAGTACATCAAGTGCTCTTTCTAACAGCCCTTCACACAGGCAATGGTGGTCGTGTGGAACACCCTGCCAGGAGTTGTGGTAGAGGCAGATACATTAGGGACATTTAAGAAACACTTAGACAGACACATGGATGATAGAAAAATTGAGGGCTATGTAGGAGGGCACGTGGCCAAGTGGTTAAGGCACTGGACTAGCAACCTGAAGGTTGTGAGTTCGAGCCCCAGCCGAGGCAACATGTGTTGTGTCCTTGAGCAAGGCACTTAATCACACATTGCTCTGCGACGACACTGGTGCCAAGCTGTATGAGTCCTAGTGCCCTTCTCTTGGACAACATTGGTGTCGTGGAGAGGGGAGAGTTGCAGCGTGGGCAACTGCTGGTCTTCCATACAACCTTGCCCAGGCCTGCACCCTGGAGAGTGAAGACTCTCCAGGCGCAGATCCATGGTCTCGCAAGACTAACGGATGTCTTTATTGTAGGAGGGAAGGATTGGATTGATCTTAAGAGTAGGTTAAAATGTCAGCACAACATTGTGGCTGAAGGCTCTGTACTGTGCTGTAATGCTCTCTGTTCTATGTTCAGTTATCTGCATGGTTGAGAACAGAAAGATAATTGAGGGGAAATAAGGGTGTAGTGGTTAGGGTTTATTGTCTTGCTCTTAAACAACAATCAAATAGTTGAGAATATTCTTGTTGAAGAACGGGTACTAATCCTCTGCTTCATTTTTTCTGGATATAAACTTGTTCCATTACATTTCTGGGCACCTACATTGGAAGGGAGCACAGCAAAGTAACTTGCATGCAAAAATGTATCACAGGACAGTATTCTAGCTCTTAAACTCACTGCATACTACAGAGGACATGATACTTCCAAAGAAAAAGGAAATACCAAATGGTATTTACCAAAATACCACCTCGGTTACTCAGACCACATCTCTGTTATGCTAATCCCAGCATACAGACCGCTTGTCAGGCACTCCAGACCAGTTCAGAAGCAGGTGAAATCCTGGCCAGCAGGAGCCATCTCTGCTGTTCAAGACTGCTTTGAGTACACTGACTGGCACACATTCAGGGAGGCTGCAACCAATGGCGACTCTACCAACTTAGAGGAGTACATGGCATCAGTGACTAGTTACATCAGCAAGTGCATCGATGACGTCACTGTGGCCAAGACCATCACTTCATGCACTAACCAGAAGCCATGAATGACCACGGAGGTGTGTGCGCTGCTCAGGACCCTTGACTCCGCCTTCAGAGCAGGTGACAAGGCAGCCCTAACAACAGCGAGGGCCAAACTGTCCCGAGCCATCAGAGGGGCAAAGCCTGCATATGCCCAGCGAATCCACAGCCACTTTCAGGATAGCGGCGACATGCGGCGCATATGGAAGGGCATTCAGGACATCACCAACGACAGGACAACATCACCTAACTGTGTGAGTGACGCCTCCCTCCCAGATACGTTGAACAACTTCCACGCTCGTTTTGAGGCTGAAAATGACGTGGCGGTGAGGAAGACCACCCTCCTCCAAATGACCAGGTGCTGTTCTTACAGTGGCCAATGTGAGGAGAACCCTGTGCAGGGTCAACCCACAGAACGCTGCTGGACCAGACAATATTCCTGGCAGAGTGCTTAGATGATGTGCAGACCAGCTAGCACAGCAGTCCCCAACCACCGGGCCACAAAGCATGTGCGACGGGGCTGTGTGGAAACGCTACGAGTCAGCTTCACCTTTCCTCATTCCCTGTCACATCCACTGTTGAACTTGAACATAGGGTTGCCAACTGTCCCGTATTTGCCGGGACATCCCGTGTATTGGGCTAAATTGGCTTGTCCCATACGGGACCTCCCCTGTCCCATATTTCCCCCGCTAAGGTAGAGTGTTCCTATGAAACCATTCGTGACGAAATGGCGTAAAGTGAAGAAGCAATTACCATTAATTTATATGGGAAACATTTTTGAGCGTTCACAGATCCAAAAAATAACCTACCAATTCATACCAAAAAACACATAAACCTAAAATAACACTGACGTATAGTAAAAGCAGGAATGATATGATAAGTACACAGCCTATATAAAGTAGAAATAATGTATGTACAGTGTAGTCGGGAAGATTAAGCCAAAACTGATCTGGGGAAAAAAAAATCGGCACGTACCCGCATGCGCACACAGGTGCCCGCGCAAGGCTTCGTGGTCATGGTAGTCCTTCTCAGGGTAAACACAAGTGTCCCGTATTTGACTGCTACTTTTTTCCCTTATTTGGGAGTGAGAAAGTTGGCAACCCTAACTGTAAAAGACATGTTGAGATGAGTTTAACCCCACTTGAACAACCCCCACCCCCATCGGCCGGTCCGCAAGAATATTGTCAATATCAAACTGGTCCGCGGTGCAAAAAAGGTTGGGGTCCCCTGAGCTAGCAGATATTCTCACTGACATCTTCAACATCTCCCTGAGCAGTGCCGTCGTTTCTACGTGCTTCAAGCCCGCCACCTTCGTCCCCGTGCCAAAGAAGCCTTCAGTGTCCTGCCTCAACGACTACCGTCCTGTTGCACTCACATCCATCATCATGAAGCGTTTCGAGGGGCTCGTCATGAGGCACATCAAGACCCTGCTGCCCCCCTCACTGGACCCCCTGCAGTTTGCGTACTGTCCCAATCATTCAACAGACGACGCCATTGCCAGCACCCTCCACCTGGCCCTAACTCATCTAGACAAAAAAGACACATACATTCGAATGATGTTCATAGACTTCAGTTCCGCATTCAACACAATCATTCCTCAGAAGCTGATTGGAAACCTGAGCCTACTGGGCCTGAACACCTCCCTCTGCAACTGGATCCTAGACTTCCTGACCGGGAGTCCTCAGTCAGTCTGGATCGGAAGCAGCATCTCCAACACCATCACACTGAGCACAGGGGCCCCCCAAGGCTGTGTGCTCAGTCCACTGCTGTTCACTCTGTTGAACCACGACTGTGCAGCAACACACAGCTCGAACCACATCATCAAGTTCACCAGACCATGGCATGACCATGGTGGGTCTCATCAGCAAGAACGATGAGTCAGCATACAGAGAGGAGGTGCAGAGTCAAGAACCTGTCTCTGAACGTGAACAAAACAAAAGAGATGGTTGTTAACTTCAGGAGGACACAAAGCAACCACGGAGCTGAACATCGGCGACTCCTCCGTAGAGATCGTTAAGAGCACCAAATTTCTTGGTGTTCACCCGGCGGAAAATCTCACCTGGTCCCTCAACACCAGCTCCATAGCAAAGAAAGCCCAACAGCGTCTCTACTTTCAGCGAAGGCTGAGAAAAGTCCATCTCCCACCCCCCATCCTCAGCACATTCTACAGAGGTTGTATTGAGAGCATCCTGAGCAGCTGCATCACTGCCTGGTTCGGAAATTACACCATCTTGGATCGCAAGACCCTGCAGCAGATAGTGAGGTCAGGTGAGAAGATCATCGGGGTCCCTCTTCCCGCCATTACACACATTTACAACACACGCTGCATCCGCAAAGCAAACAGCATTATTAAGGATCCCACGCACCCCTCATACAAACTCTTCTCCCTCCTGCCATCTGACAAAAGGCACCAAAGCATTCGGGCTCTCACGACCAGACGATGTAACAGTTTCTTCCCCCAAGCCATCAGACTCCTCAATACCCAGAGCCTGGACTGATACCAACCTACTGCTCTCAGCTGTGCCTATTGTCTTGTTTATTATTTATTGTAATGCCGGCACTATTTTGTGCACTTTATGTAGTCCTGGGTAGGTCTGTAGTCTAGTGTAGTTTTTGTGTTGTTTTATGTAGTTCAGTGTAGTTTTTGTATTGTTTCATGTAGCACCATGGTCCTGAAAAACATTGTCTCATTTTTACTGTGTACTGTACCAGCAGTTATGGTCGAAATGACAATAAATAGTGACTTGACTTGTCTTGAGATTAGAAATGCTACATATTCAATTGCTGCTATAAAGATTAGATAAACTGGAAATATTCAGATCAAGTCGCACATGTAGAGAGAAAAATTATGCACCAAATAGAAGATTATCGCCCCAGAACAATTGGGCACAAACTAATGAGAAACATTTCCAGTTCTGCTCGTATTTACCCTTGTTAACTTCCTGCAGGTTTAGGACACCTGTGAAAGTGCAGAACTCTAGAATTTACTTAACAAGTTCCAGTAATGACTTCCTTGTGATGCTGCTGCTGGGTTTTACATGAAGCCCACCCACATGATAGTGGTAATGACACAAGGCACCTTGCTGCTTTGAATTAAGACCTAACACTCTGCAAGCTGAGTTCTCAAAATACATATCAAACAAGTGCGTACCTAACATTTATTTGTTTCAGCAGCAGGTTTCAATTCACTCTCTCAGATGTGATTACTTACTTTCTCTCATCACACTCAAAGAGTTCTACAGCACAGAAACAGGTCCTTCAGTCTATCAGTTCATGCCAAACTATTAATCTGCCTACTCGTGTCAACCTGCACTGGGACCACAGCCCTCCGTACCTCTCTCATCTATGTACTTATCCAAATTTCTCTAAAATGATGAAATCGAACTCGCATCCAGTGCTGGCATTAATCTGCTGAATATTCCTATTTTGCTTTGAACTGTAATTGCAAAATGACCACTGGGGTCCCATGTGTTGACAGTTACTGCCAAGAGCTGTCAACAGTATCAGTAGACAGATGGGACTCAATCTCACACAGAATAAGACTATACTTTAATGCTTTTCAAATTGTTGAAACGTTATATGAGTATTTTGCACTTGATGACAAAAGTAAGAGGTATGTTGTGTGAAGAGTGACTCATGTTTAACTTCAGAACATCAATGATGAATCTAGATGTAAATTATTAATTGTAAAGTGGCTTGGGACATCTGGAGAATGTCAGGGTATTCATATCAATGCCAGCCGTTTAAGAATATGACATACCTAATTTCTTTAAAACTTTTTTGCAACATATTAGAAAAATTACCACATCTAACTATAATTTTGATGAAAAGCATTACAAAAATGGAAAGTTTCAGTGAAAATGAGAAATACAAAATGCTTAATCCCCATGAATGCTGTGTAGCAATTATTCCAAGAAGTGTGTCAACCACAATCCTTTGAAAAATAATGTATCCTATGGCAGTTTTAATAATTTTAAAAATGAGGAAGATGCCAAATGTTCCAACACCTAGTAAATTCATCTCTAAACTCTCCTCAGAGAAGGGACAAAGTGAAGGTAAGGGGAGAGGGAGAGGGGAAGACAGACAGAGGTGGAGGGAGGAAGGGGGAAGGGGGAGGGAGAAGCCACTATCCACTGCACAGACCAGATAGCAGCATCAGGAAAAAAAGCAGCAGTAGTGTCTCAGTCCTGCTCCCCTGATCTGGAACATATAGTGGTCAAGTGTCCTCCATTTTATCTACCAAGAGCAAGGTTTGTAGGGAAATTCTTGGGAATCTGCAGACAAATGTTGAGTTAGGGAAGAGGTTAAAAAATTGAACAGCACAACAGTCAGCGTAACATTTTACAGCTCTAGCTGCAAGACCGCTGCCCGTAAGGAGTTAGTGCATTTTCCCCTGTGACTGCATGGATTACTGCCAGTGCCCTGGTTTCCTCCTACATTCCACAGGCATACGAGTTAGGGTTAGTAAGTTGTAGGCATGCTATGTTTGTGCCATAGCATGGTGACACTTGCAGGCTGCCCCCAGCATATTCTCAATGCAAACAACACATTTCATTGTATGCTTTGATGTTTCAGTGTACATGTGACAACAAAGTTAATCTTTAATTTCCATCCTACTCCTGGTACCAAGCACCAGTCAATACAGAAACAAGGGAGCAGATACAAATGTTTGGCTGAAAAAACAGTGATGAGGGAGTTGTTGTGATTCTTGGAGCACTAAGAACAGCTATGAGGAAGATGGAATGTATACAGGCTAGAAAGAATGTATTAAACAAGAGTGGGGATAAATCCTTGAAGGAAAATTGTATAGTGCTATGAAGGAGGTTTCAAATGACTTCACAATGTTATAATACAGGAAGGCAGTACAGAAAAAGAGTGCAAGAAACAGTGCAGAAAGGTAGGTAGCAGAACAAGAGATTTTTGTAGACCAAGAGAAAATCCATTCCGTGTTTATGTACACAGGAAATTTTGCAGATGGTGGAAATCCAGAGTAACACACACAAAATGCTGGAGGAACTCAGCAGATCATGCAGTATCTATGAAAAGGAATAAAGAATTGAAGGTTTGGGCTGAGACCCTTCATGACTGATAAAAGATCTCAGCCTGAAATATCAACTGTTTATTCCTTCCCATAGGTGCTGCCTACTTGCTGAGTAGGGAGTAGGGAGCGATCCCTGCGGAAAACAAAGCGGGGGGAGGGAAAGATGTGCTTAGTGCTGGGATCCCGTTGGAGGTGGCGAGGTTACGGAGAATTATATGTTGGACCTGGGGGCTGTTGGGGTGGTAGGTGAGGACAAGGGGAACCCTATTCCTAATGGGGCGGCGGGAAGATGGGATGACAGCAGATGTGCGTGAAATGGGAGAGATGCGTTTGAGAGCAGAGTTGATAGTGGAAGAAGGGAAGCCGCTTTCCGCAGGGATCGCTCCCTACGCGACTCCCTTGTCCATTCGTCCCCTCCCATCCCTCCCCACCGATCTCCCTCCCGGCACTTATCCTTGTAAGCGGAACAGGTGCTACACATGCCCTTACACTTCCTCCCTCTCGACCATCAGGGCCCCAGACAGTCCTTCCAGGTGAGGCGACACTTCACCTGTGAGTCGGCTGGGGTGATATACTGCATCCGGAGCTCCCGATGTGGCCTTCTATATATTGGCGAGACCCGACGCAGACTGGGAGGCCGTTTCACTGAACACCTACGCTCTGTCTGCCAGAGAAAGCAGGATCTCCCAGTGGCCACACATTTTAATTCCACGTCCCATTCCGAAATGTCCATTCACGGCCTACTCTACTTTAAAAATGAAGCCACACTCAGGTTGGAGGAACAACACCTTATATTCCGTCTGGGTAGCCTCCAACCTGATGGCATGAACATTGACTTCTCTAACTTCCGTTAATGCTCCACCTCCCCCTCGAACCCCATCCGTTATTTATTATATTATATATATATGTATTCTTTTTCTCTCTCTCTCTCTCTCCTTTTTCACCCTCTGTCCCTCTCACTATACTCCTTGCCCATCCTCTGGGCTTCCCCCCTCCCCCTTTTCTTTCTCTCTAGGCCTCCTGTCCCATGATCCTCTCATATTCCTTTTGCCAATCAACTGTCCAGCTCTTGGCTCCATCCCTCCTCCTCCTGTCTTCTCCTATCATTTTGGATCTCCCCCTCCACCCCCCCCAACTTTCAAATCTCTTACTAACTCCTCTTTCAGTTAGTCCTGACGAAGCGTCTCGGCCCGAAATATCGACTGTACCTCTCCTTAGAGATGCTGCCTGGCCTGCTGCATTCACCAGCAACTTTTATGTGTGTTGCTTGAAATTCCAGCATCTGCAGATTTCCTCGTGCAGTAACTTGTGTGTGTTCAGGTGTACTTGTTCTTGGTCCAAAGAGGAAGATAGCTTTTTGGAAATTAGCCAAGCCAAATCAAGCAAGAATCAGTGAGAAGTCACATAGAAAACAGTGATCACAATATCATACAATTTAAAATCAAGAATCAACTTTATTCGCCATATATATTTAAATGTATCAGGAAATTGTTGTGGTGTGGGTCAGGGTGTGACATGCAACAAAAAACTTCATTTAACTATTATAAAGAATAAAGATAGCTCTGAAAGAGCATTAAGATCACTCAAAGGTAAAAATAATCACTTGGTAAACTTCAATGGGATAAGAACAAATCTGGCCCAGGTAAATAAGAAACAAAACTTGCCAATCAAAGCAAGTTCCAGGGATCTCAGCCGAAAACGGTAACTGTTTATTCATTTCCATAGGTGCTGCCTGACCTTCTGAATTCCTCCAGTAGTTCGTGTGTGTTGCAATCAAAGCGTTACTTGAACAACTTGAGGCCCTTAAGGTCGAAATGCTTTAGCTACAGGTTACAAATATTCTCAGAAGGGTAAAGAGGTCAGGAAATGAAATCCAGACCTCTAAAACAGTGGCCCCCAACCACCGGGCCGCAAGGAAACGATATGATTTGGCGATATGAAACGATATGAGTCAGCTGCACCTTTCCTTATTCCCTGTCACGCACTGTTGAACTTGACCACCCCCCCACCCCCACCCCCCCGATCCGCCGGTCTGCAAGAATATTGCCAATATTAAACTGGTCCACAGTGCAAAAAAGGTTGGGGACCCCTGCTCTAAAAGACAGGAAAAAAAAGAACATCTGACAGATGCCAAATTGCTAACAGAAGAGAGAACCAGACATTACAGAGCTCAGCAGAAGATTTAAGAAAGGAGGGAAAAAGTGAAAGGGAAATAGAGAGGAGTCAGCAGACCCACACTCAATGATATGGTACAACTTCCTCCCCTCTAATTACATTTCTGAACTGTCCATGGACCCACAAACTCTTATTTCATTATTTGTTTACAGTACTTACAGTAATTTCCACTGTACTGCTGCAACAAAACAAATTTCACATCCTGTATGACAGTGGTAATAAACCTGATTCTCACTCTTCTGATTGTTCTGACATAGAGTTGTTATGGACTCACTAGGCCACAATGTTTTCTTCCATTTTGTAATTTGGTGTCAAGGTGATGAACTGTTTACATTTTAAGTCTTGGAGAAAGTGTGAATGTTATATATGAAAATAACAGAACCAGCATTTAACAAATGCTGAAATGCCAAGGGAGGAAAACAGGCATGGAAAAGTGATAAACAAAAGCAGAAGGAATGAGAGACAGATGCAGAGAGAGCAGGGGAAAGGTACCTGGAAAGACCAGGAAGGTGATGGAAATAGGGTAGCAGGGCGAGAGGCTGAGATGGCAACAGAACAAGAGAGAAAATGGATATAAGAAGAGATCAAACGAGGCATGCCAAAAGGTAAAGAGCTGCTGCAGTTGGTGACTTCCATTTCCATGTAGGAATAAAAAAATACGCTGAACTTTTGAATGTTTCAATAAAGACCAGAAGACACAGGAGTAGAATTAGGCCGTTCAGCCCATCAAGTCTGTTCTGCCGTTGTATCATGGCTGATTTATTATCCCTCTGAATCCCATTTTCCTGCATTCTCCCAATAACCTTTACCAACCTTATTAATCAAGAACCTATCAATCTCTGTTTTAAATATGCCCAATGACTTGGCCTTCACAGCCATCTGTGAGAATGAATTCCACAGATTCACCACCCACTGACTAAAGAGATTCCTTCTAATCTCTGTTCTAAAGAGATGTCCTAGTAATTTGAGCTGTGCCTTCTGGTCCTAAACTCCCCACTTCCAGTAACATCCTCTCCAAATTCAATCTATCAATATTCAATAGGTTTCAATGAGATTCCCCACCCCACCCCCCACCAGAGTACAAGTCAAGAACCATTAATAAATTTTTTTACTCCAGTTTTTATATGGTTCCAAGCATTGCACACACACATCCAAGTGTGGCAGTGATTGCACATTGATCAAACTATTAATGTCCAAACAAATTATCATTTGTACTTCCCTGAGGCTGGTATTCACTGACAGAAATGCAGTAACAACAAACAAGGAAATGCAAGTTTTATTCATCAAGAAGTAGAACTGACTCTCAAGTACTTATCCTCATTTCAATCACCTGGGGTCAAGGTTGGCTGCTTCAAAAGAGTACAGAGTGCCTGGAGGTAAATTCGTTTTACATGGAGTGACCTTGACAGAATGAGGTTTTGGTCTAAAGAGATCCAAGAAGATTGGATGCTGTGTTCCACTGCATGGACTTAACAAATGCTCACACCTATGTATGCTTTTCATACAATCACTCTCTTGCTCACACCCTTTTTAACAATGGCCCTTCCCTGCTCAATCTCCCATCACTTTGACCCTTCCACTAATTTTCTCCCTCCTCCTAGTTCTTTCCAACCCCCTGCCTGTTTTACCCCGGTCCTGACCTCCCTTTCCTTGGCTCTTGGCAATCAATGTACCGTTAAAACATCTCCATGAAAATTATTGGAACCAAGTCGGTTATGGTCTTACTGCCATTATTCTATACTAGGTGTTAATAAGTTTCAATTAACAAGCAAATGCATAGTGTCACTTTTAAATAGTTTTGTTACAACGGAGGATTGAGTAATTGTAGTGGTAGTTAATTGTAGTGGTAAGACAGTTATAATGGTGGCAATTCTTTTTTATGCTTATATAAGGCACACAAGTTACGTGCTATGGGCAAAATGAACTAAATCACCCAGTTTCAGTGACAAATTTCAATGCAGTTCTATGGACAAGTAGTACATACCTAGCTTTTTTTTCCAAGATGGGGAGATGTAGAGGTAGTTAATAGTGTTATTCCGATGCCACTCTGTTAGCCACTCCCATATGGAAGGAGTTCACATACTGTGCAAACAGGGTTATCGATAAAGTTCAGTTAAGTATCCTGCAGGCTGGTGGCCTGGTGTGCTCTGCCCTGTCCCTCAATAATGAGCACGATTGTAATAAATGCAATCTTAAGTTCCTAGAAAAATATCTATAGCACCATAAACAGAATCATACGAGATTCTGCAGATGCTTGAAATCCAGAACAACACATGCAAAATGCTAGAGGAACTCAGAAGGTCAGGCAGAACTATGGAAATGAATCAGATCCTGAAGGTCGGCCCAAAGCATCGACTGTTTATTCATTTCTACAGATGCTGCCCGACCTACTGTGTTCCTCCTGCGTTTTGTATGTATTGCAGTAAACAGAATAACAGCCAAATTATTCACTGTGTACACTTTCAAAATAACCTGAATCAAATGACTCACAATGAGTCATATTATTTTCATTTGGCATTTATATCACTTCCAGGGATCCCGGTTAATATTCAACTCGCTGTAAATTCAGCAATTTGTGAAAACACTGGTTTCCATGACACATTCTAAAGTTTAAGCTGGCTGTTCATATTAAACACCTGCAGCTATAAGCCGGTTTTACTCAGTGGGCCTTTCTTATTCTACAGTGGATGGATGCCAGAGAAATTCAAGGTTAATGGCTTTCAATACCATCATATTGCCAGCACATCATGGAAAAATATACCAAACCTTGCCAAGGTACACTAAGACTCTAATAACCGGAGTTTATTACTATTTCATCTTCTTGTGTCACCCAGAACACAGGTCAGCATTTGAGTTGCAACTAGATCATTGCTGTTGGCACAGCACAAAGAAAATGCAGAACAAATAGACCTTGACAACTTTGATAGAATCTTGTACATTTAATCAAAGAATCACCATTAGTGAAGTAAACCTGGTATAGTTGTGTTCATGCAAAGCCTTTGCTCCTCATGCAAAGATTCCACATAACGGGAGGAGAAACTGAAAAGCTGCCAGCACAAAATAATCCAAGAAACTTATTGTAATAAACACTCAGTGGTTCTCTCACAAGTCTACTTTATATACACAGTCAACACACATGAGAAACTCTCAGAGAACCAGTTGATAGAACAAGGAGATGCTGGTCAGTAACAACAAAGGCATAATGAACTGTAAACGCTGAAGCTTCACTGGGAAGGCACTGCATCAATGATAAGCATGTTGGGGTCATCTGTTGTATCTGGTACTCCTGGTGTGACCTTCTCTACATTGGTGAGACCCAGCACAGGTTGAGAGACTGCTTCATCAGGCACCTTCTCTCCATCTGCCACAATGGGTGAGCTTTCCTGGTGACTACCCATTTTAATTCTTCTTCCCATTCTGGTCCATGGCCTCCTCTACTGACACAATCAGGCTACTCTTAGGAGCAACACCTCACATTCCAGCTGGGTAGCCTCCAATCTGACAGCTATGTTTTTCCATTCCCCATTCTGGTTTCCCTCTTACCTCTTCTCTTGTCCTCACCTATCACCTCACTCTGGTCCCCCTTCTCCTTTGTTTTCTTTCATGGTGCACTTCCACTCCTATCAGATTCCTCCTTCTTTCGCCCTTTACCTCTTCCACCCAACACCTCCTAACTTCTCACTTCGTCTTCCCCCTCAACTAGTTTGACCTGTTGCCTGCCAGCTTTTACTCCTCCACCTCTCCCACCTTCTAATTCTGTCTTCTTCCCCCTTCCCTCTAGTCCTGATGAATGGTCTCGCTTAAACTCTCAACTGTTTATTCCTCTCCATAGATGCTGACTGACCTGCTGAATTCCTCCAGCACTTAGTGTGTTGCTCCAGATTTCCAGCATCTGCAGAATATCGAGCTTATAAATGCTGTAGAAATCTTATTGCGAATAAATTTCAACAATGATAAGCATATAATTCTCATTTATTCTTGTAAATTGATCCATTACATGTTGTGTTTACATTGGTACTGTCATAACTACCAGTTCCATGGAAAATAATACGATAAAAAGGATGGAGAGAATTAGTTTTGTGATTTGGACTCCTGTGGTCTGGAAGCTGTCAGCAAGAGGCCGGAGACTTTTACGCCAGAAGGTGAGGATTCAACAAATAATGCAATGTGAATCAGAGATCCTCCTTTATTGGAAAGAGCCTAGGGCCAGATCAATCTGCAATCGCTATGGAAAGACAGATGAGAAAATGAAAAGAGAATCACACTGAACTTAGCCCCAAATAGAAATGTTGTTCTTCCATAGCAAACAAGAGAAAATCGGCAGATGGTGGAAATTTGAGCCACACACACAAAATGCTGGAGGAGCATCAATGGAAAAGAGTACAGTCAACGTTTCAGGTCAAGACCCTTCATCATGACAATCTGCTTTCTGTCTCTCCAAAATAGCATCTTATTTATTACATTTCACAGGGATAAATCCTGTGATTATGGAACATCAACTGTACTCTTTTCCGTAGATGCTATCTGACCAGCTGAGTTCCTCCAGCATTTTGTGTGTGTTGCTCTTCCGTAACTTGAAAAAAATCCATTCTTGATAACATATTGTTGCAAACTACATTATTATTGTTCACCTACATACAAATTCAGTCATGATTTGGAAAATAAAACACAAAACATAATTGTCCATTCTGTGCAACCAGTTTTGACATTTGCATCTCCTCACAGATGTAAGACTATGACATAGGAGCAGAATTAAGCCATTCATTTCAAGTGCTCTGCTCCGCCATTCCCTTCCTCTCAACCCCTCTCAAGAGTGAAATAGAATTAAAGTACAGAATTATACTTTAGGTATGTTAGGTAGGAGAAAACATAAAACTTTGAAAAAAAGCAAAGTGACCAAAATAGAGAAGAAATAATTTTATTACTGTAATATCAATTCCAGTAGAGCACCATATGATCCTATATTTTATTTACTGGTTCAGATTACATTTATTTGGATCAATATTACATTACTACACCACAAACCCTGCTGTCAGTGGAAATGATAAGTTACACAATCACCCTTTTGTTTTCCCGATAACTCTGGTTCATATAATACATACAGTCTCCTAGTGACTGGTGAATTATCTCAACAGCCTACCATCTAAATGCGCTCTTACCAGGAGTGAACCCACAGATACAAATATCCCCAGGTAAGCCAGAGCTGGGAGCTGCTCAGCAAGACTCTGTGTGGTGCCTTTCTGAATGTAACTAGTAATCACATTGAGAAAATGCAGAGGTGGGGCTGCAAAAACATTTGTACAACAAATTGCTTGACTGGCTTACTGAAGATAAAATCTGCACAGCTTATTTTTTAATTGAACTTTCCAACATAAAAGCAATTAAATATATTTAATTAATTCAAGCAAATAAAACATTAAAGTACCTCTTCCATGTGGAAGCCAGTTATTCCCAATTCAAATGTTGCTTTTATACTAATTGAGTGCTGGGAAGTCTGTTGAACTTCAGTGACCCCTACTGGAATTATTGAGGAGTGCAAGGCAAAGAACGGTAGTCCTGTCATCAGTAATAAACTGACTGGAAGACTGGACGTCAATATTCAAGGTATGTCATTCTTCAGTAGAGTTCAGTGGGAATAACTGTGCATCTATAGAAGTTTGTGAGTATTACTGTACTAGTCCAGCTCTCTGCTCTGCCATTTCATCATTCCATTCCTCTCAAACCCCCTCAAGAGCTCGTGAACGCAGCAGGCCAGGCAGCACCTCTCGGAAGAGGTACAGTCCACGTTTCGGGCCGAGACCCTTCGTCAGGACTAACTAAAAGAAGAGCTAGTAAGAGATTTGAAATCACTTTCAAATCTCTTACTAGCTCTTCTTTCAATTAGTCCTGACGAAGGGTCTCAGCCCGAAACATCGACTGTACCTCTTCCTAGAGATGTTGCCTGGCCTGCTGTGGTCACCAGCAACTTTAATGTGTGTTGCTTGAATTTTCAGCATCTGCAGAATTCCTCGTGTTTGCCCCTCAAGAGCTGGTGAGCTTTCTTGACTGGAATAAATACAAGGCAGTTTTTCACTTATCATTCCTCCTGCCCTATTTATCCACATCATGTTTGGATTTTCCCATCACCCTTTCCTCTTCTGAAATCCTTGTTCTTATGTCCAGCCCAAGTCAGTAATATACCTTCCCTCATTAAGGACCCTCCATCATGAAGGACCCTCACCATCCAGAACATGCCCACATCTCATTGCTACCATCAGGAAGGTGGTACAGAAGCCAGAAGGCACACACTCAACATTTTAGGAACAGCTTATTTATTTATTTATTTATTGGGATTCAGTGTGGAATGCTTCAAGCTCCTCGTATACAACACTACCGGTAAATGTCATAAAACGGGGGAGAAACACCTCACTCATCCCGTCAGCAGCTGCATGCAACCATACCTTCTCCTCAGAACTATCTACATTATGGATCAGTAAATATTATGAACAATGAAATGTTTGAAACAAACTCCACCAGAATGGTAGAAACGATCTAGGTAAATAATGGTTTTTTTTATTTGACATTTCCTGAATTGCCATGTACAAGCATCCCTGGATAATGCACAGTCCAGTTTTTTTTTAAACAAGCGCCCACAAGTCAGAAAATACCGGACTTCCACAGTACTGTAATGAATAGCATCAGAAGCACATCAGATGATGGCTAAGAAAGAGCAATTACTACAAGTAGACAGAGAAAGGAAACTAGTTCAGCCAATCATAGGATTGGCAAGTCTGAAAGTCAAAGCCTCTGGGTCGGTACGTCCAGAAGTCAGTTGCCCAATATCTGTGAGTCTCCAAGTCCAGGCCAGGGACTGGAGGTCAGAAGCATAATATCTGCCAGTTTGATGCCAAGGATTCTGGATTGGCCTGACCTGGTGTTGGAGGTCTGTCTTGTCAGCAAGTGGATGGGTTAGTGGGAGAGTGGTAAAGGGGTTTGTTTTCCTGCTTTGTTGCTATTGTTGTTTGTGTTGTTCTGCTGAACGAGATAGGTATGCTATGTTGGTGCTGGAACGTGTAGTGACACTTGCAGACTGCTCCCAGCACATCCAAGTTGTGTTGATTGTTAATGCAAACAACGCATTTCATTGCATGTTTCATGTACATGTGATAAATAAATGAATCTGAATGCATGTACATTAAACTTCTAAGTTCAATAATATTATGGGAGCTCATTCATTTGGAGCAGTGAGCATGTCAGGTGTTTGCAATCCAGGGATGGCCAAATTCAGTTGCATTATGATACGAGCTACCAGCGTAAGTGGTGCATGCGAGTTCGATTTCAACATTTAAGATAAGTTTGGATAGGCAAATGGATGGTAGAAGTATGGAGAGCTAAACCCTAGTGCAAGTCGATAAGAGTAGGCAGTTTAAATGGCTCGGCACAGACTAGATGAGCTGAAGGGCCTGTTTCTGTGCTGTACTTCTCTATGATCCTATCTGCAGTACCTTCAAAAGACAATGTCAAACTCCACAATGAGGCTATAAACATTAAGCATTGACACAGATGTGAAATAACCATTGCACTTACCTTGCCTTCTCATCTCATTCAGCTGACTTTTAAAATGGAGATATTTATCAGTTTTGAGTAGATCTTCATCTTTGTTCAGATTTTTTAGTTCTTTAAACCTTTTATCTACTAGTAATCTCAAATCAGGCAATCGTTCTGTTCGTTCTTGCACTACCTAGAAAAAGATTTAAATATATAAATGTGATTGGTTCTTGAGATAAATTCAAGAGATTCTGAAGATGCTGGAAATCCAGAGGAACATACATACACACACACAAAGCTGAAGAAACTGTGCAAGTCAGGCAGCTGCAACGAGAGGAGTAAACAATAGATGATTTGGGCCTACACTCTTAATCAGAACTGCAAGGGTGGGGAGGGAGAAGCAAAAATAAAAAGATGAAGGAAATGGAAGGAATACAAGCTAACAGATGAGGCCAGATGAGGGGGAAGATGGATGGGTGGGAGAGGAGGCATAAAATGAAATACTGGGATATGAAAGAAAGGTTCTTAAGATGTAGTCATGGGAATTGATAAAGTTAACACCATCACCTAACGAGAGGCAGTTGCACATGTCTCAGCCTCTCATAAGATAGCTACAAATTTCGAACCAAGTCATGGATCTACTATAATTTGCTAATAAAACACTGCATTGTCGTACTATGTTGTACAAAGCCAACATGTAGAAATGTGTTATGTAGAAAAGGTTAATATCAAGAGGGTGCATGGGAAAGGAAATAGCAACAGAGTGTTATTCATTGGAATGCAAGGTTAAGTAGCAGATTTTGTAAAGCTGAAAAGCATCTACATTCATCTAAATGTTTTCATTTGTAGCTAACTGGTCCTCCCACAAATTATTAGTTTTGCAAAATGTTTCCCATCATGAATGTTTTGATCTATCAGACTAATACATGAAGTAACCAGCCACAACACCTTTTTGTAACTCCAACATTAAAAGTCCAGACATTTTTTTTACTCCAGCCTTACCCGAGTTTCACACCCACAATTTAATATCAGATATGAGACCTTGAAAGAAAAATATGTAAATTTGCAATGGTGAAAATATCTTTAGCAGAGTGGATTTGTTTTCAATCTGAAATAAACCTGAAATTTTCTTTACAATTGATAATGGATTGTGAGAAATGTCAGATTGTGGATATTTTTAAATGGATACCCTCCACCATCCTCAACCTACCTTTCATTATGGAGATTACAGCTGGCTTCTGGAACAGCTGGTCACACATTCAGCTGTTTAATATTAGAACTTGGATTATATTACCAGGAACAGAATTTGTTCCAAACACATGACCAAAACGTTAGCATAGCCAGCTGGAAAATCAGTTCACTGTTAAGAAGGTTGAGAGAGTGAAGATAACTGGTGCACCAATCGTGAGTTGGAGAGCTCCAAGAGAGGAGGCGATGCGCAGGTCCGGGACCGAAGTTTAAAAGGGGAAAGCTTTGCGCAAACTCGGCTATAACCAGCGCACCAGTCATGAGTTACAGAGCTGGAAGGTTCAGGCAGAAAAGGGAGACATGGCCTAGCACTGCGGTCATCGACGGAGTGGTCTAAGGCAAGCTTTGGCTCATTCGGGCTTTGGCGAGGTAAGTGGGTAGGTGGATTTCATTTTTTTTTCCCTTGCATTTTCTTTGGAGGAATAGAGAGCATATCTGTAGGGTTAGTACTATGCTCTGGGTGGCAGATGTGGGAATCCTGGGAATCTTCCAGTCTCCCAAATAGGCATATCTGTGCCAGGTGCACCGAGATGCAGCTTCTGAGAGACCATGTTACGAATCTGAAGCTGCGCTTGATGACCTACAACTTATAAGGGAAAGGAGCAGGAGATAGATAGGAGCTACAAGGAGTTAGTCACACCGAGGCTACAGGAGTTAGACAAGTGGGTGTCTGTCAGGGAAGGGATGGGCAGAGCTCAGACAGTAGAGAGCACCCCTCTGGTCATCCACTTCATTAATCATTATCTCGTTTTGGATGCTGTTGAGGGGGGGGGGGGTGACCTGACAGAGCATAACCACGGCGATCGTACCCCTGGCACTGAGCCTGGTTCCGTGGTGCATAAGGGAGAGAAGATGATGAGGAATGTGGTAGTCATAGGGGATTCAATAGTGAGGGGAATAGAAAGGAGGTTCTGTCAGCCTGATAGAGATACCCGCATGGTGTGTTGCCTCCCAGGCGCCAGGGTGTGGGATGTCTCGGATCGGGTGCAGAGTATTCTGAAGGGAGAGAGTGAAAAGCGGGTGGTATCAATGACATCAGTAGAAAAAGGGAGAAGGTCCTGAAGAGAGAATTCAGAGAGTTGGGTAAGAAGCTGAAAAGCAGGACCTCCAGGGATTGCTGCCTGTGCCATGTGCTAACAAGCGCAAGAATAGCATGATCAGGCATATGAATGCGTGGCTGAGAGACTGGTGTAGGGGGCAGAGCTTCTGGTTCATGGATCATTGGGGCCTCTTCTGGGGGAGGCCCAACCTGTACAAAAAGGACGGGTTACACCTGAACCCAAAGGGATCCAATATCCTAGCAGGCAGGTTTAATAGAGCTGTTAGGGAAGGTTTAAACTATTTTGGCAGGGGGATGGGAACCAAAGTGATAGGGCTGAGGAAAGGGAAAACAGAAATAAAGATAGCGTGCAACAGTTTGCATCTGGTTTGCATCTCCAACATCTACATCATGTGAAACTACGGTGGTTCTTCTAGGAACGTCTGGAAATAAATCCCTATATTTAAAAATTAACTGTTTCATCTGGTCTCTCTGCTCTGGCTGTAAATGAGCTAATTTCTCATCAATATTTTCCAGAATTGTTGAGTTTGGTAATCTGGCAGAAATAATATTGGGTTTAAAATGAGTTTCAGATGAATCATCCATTAAGTTCCCAGTGGGATCAAACTCATTATTATTGACCACAACAGTCATAGTAGCAGCCTGTCTCTCATAATACAGTTTTATTTTTTATATGACACAGCTGTGTTGCCTTTCTCACTAACTTCATATTTAATTTCTGGTTTACCTTGACTCTCTGTGCTAATTTTCCTTTTAAAAGTTCTACCTGGAGAAAATTTACTCTTATGAATTAAAGCATACTCATCAGCTAATTTAGCAGACTCCTGCAATGTAGCAGTGTCCCTTTCACTTAAGTATGTCCTCACTTCAACAGGAATGCTCCTTTTAAATTCCTCCAGTAAAATCAACTCTTTTAATTTATTATACTCCCCATTCACATTTTTAGAGGAAACCCATCTCTCAAAACACACAGATTTCTCGTAGGCAAATTCCACGTAAGTTTTTTTCCCCACAGATTTCTTCAAATTTCTGAATCTTTCTGTATTAACTTCTGGAACCAGTTCATACGCTTTCAATACATGCTGCTTCACAATATCATAATCAAGTGCTTGCTCAGCAGTTAAAGCTGTATAAACTTGTAGTGCCTTGACCCTAATTACACTTTGTAACATCACTGGCCATCTATCTTTCGGCCATCTTAAACTCAGAGGAACAATTTCAAAATGTTGGAAATATTTGTCCACTTCTGTTTCATTAAATGGAGGAGCCAAAATAACCTCTCAACTAGCAACAAACTGTTTCCTAGAACCAAAGGACTGATTCTCGGACTTTAATTTCTCCATCTCTAGATCAAACTTCCTCTGTTTCTCTTTCTTAGTAGTAGTAGTAGTAGTAGTAGTAGTAGTCATACTTTATTAATCACGAGGGAAATTGGTTTTCGTTACAGTTGCACCATAAATAAATAGTAATAAAACCATAAATAATTAAATAGTAATATGTAACTTAAGCCAGGAAATAAGTCCAGGACCAGCCTATTGGCTCAGGATGTCTGACCCTCCAAGGGAGGAGTTGTAAAGTTTGATGGCCACAGGCAGGAATGACTTCCTATGATGCTCAGTGTTGCATCTCGGTGGAATGAGTCTCTGGCTGAATGTACTCATGTGCCCAACCAGTCCATTATGTAGTGGATGGGAGACATTGTCCAAGATGGCATGCAACTTGGACAGCATCCTCTTTTCACACACCACCGTCAGAAAGTCCAGTTCCATCCCCACAACATCACAGGCCTTATGAATGGGTGTGTTGATTCTGTTGGTGTCTGCTACCCTCAGCCTGCTGCCCCAGCATATAACAGCAAACATGATAGCACTGGCCACCACAGACTCATAGAACATCCTCAGCATTCAAATTCCCTTTTCCCATGGGCTTCTCTAGCCTCGAATTCCTTCTGTTTATTTTCAGCTTCTAACCGATTTCTTTCCAAATCAGCTTCTAATTGCTTTAACTTTATTTGTTCGATATGTAACTTCATCTCTAGATTACTCAATGGCAACATACCTAACACTTCTTCATCAAAAACACCCAACTCTTTATAGTGTGCCGCGATTTTTCTCTGAATTACTGGCTTTGTTGTAACCTTCGTAATTACTTTAAGGTCTAGCAATCTCGGATACAACACCCTTTCTCGCCTTCGTCAAAAGCTCCGGGTCTGGCGATTCCATAAAGTTCTCATATTCATTGCTGCCGAATACCATCCACAGACCAATCAAACAAAAGAATTGGGTATTTTCTCTTTTCCAAATCAGGTTGATAATTAAACAAGCACTTAAGCTCAAAATTGGAACAATCCATACGAGCTCCCAAATTATGTCACGTGATTGGCAACAATGAATATCACTTGAGTCAGGTTTTATAAAAACAAACAAACATTTATTAAACTCTGCTCAACAATAGCGAAAAATATTCAAATGACTAATTTAACTGGAAGTTAACTGCCATACGGCAACTCTGGAACAGTTCTTAAAAGGGTAAATGCAAAACCAGTTCTTAAAGTGGTAAATTTGAACACCGTTCTTAGAATGGTAAATTCGAAAGTCCAAGAGATTTATACAGTCAATTAGGAGAGACTTTCCTGAAGTAAAGAATTCCTCGAAGACGTGACGTTACTGCTGATCCCAGCTGGACCCCGCCTTGTCTGCAGGATTCACGATGATGGAAATAAAACGGTTTAAAGAAACTGACCTTTTCCTCTGGAGAATAGACACTGCGCAATCCTTCCTGCTTTGGTAGAGGATATCTCATGCAGGTTACTATTTCTTGAACGAAGATTCAATAAAGGTCGATCCTCTCCAAAACTGCCGAACGATATCAGCAGTACTCAACTCTGCAAGTTCCTGTACTTTAGTAAGGTCTTCACTCTCCATTACTACTTACAATACAAAGTAGAACTCAACTTTAAAACAAAACTGCGTCATAAGACGAATACGTAGCATAATGGAGTATCTGAAGAATTAAATGATGAACTGAACTTAAAACTCAACTGGAAAAACTGCGACACACCAGAGGTCTCCCCTAATATACCTGGTGAGAACATGTCATCGCGTGACCTCACATCGGTGGAAAATTGCACCATGTGACCTCCACAAGACCATTACATCATGCTCATCAGATACTCAATTACATCATGATCATAAGACAATCACAAGACACCCATGAGGTATGTAACACAGTGAGGAATTCGCACGTTCTACCCATGACATTGTGGGTTACCTCCAGGTGCTCAGGTTTCTTTCTTTCTTTTTCAATCTTTTTATTAGTTTCATAGAATATAAACATAGCATAATACAAAGTTATTGGGAATACATTATTTTACTTAACATGAGTAATTATAAAACCAAGTAGTATTTAATTGAAAAAACTCCCAATCGTATAGGATACCAATACAGGACAAAACGAAAATATCTAGACAAAAATCATAAAAAAAGAAAAGAAAAAATATATATAACCCCCTCAAAAAAAACTAATCTAAACAGAATTAATCAACTAAACTAAAAAAGACCTGGGCTATTTTAACAATTGTAAAATATGGGAAAAAAGAAAACCTTAGTGTCGACGACTCCGTTCCTCTCAACCAACACTACAGAGAAGTAAAATAAGTTTGGAAATGGTCAAATTACATCATATGAAAATACTGAATAAATGGCCTCCAAGTTTTTTCAAATTTAATGGAAGGGTCATAAACCACACTTCTAATTTTTTCCAAATTTAAACACAACATAGTTTGTGAAAACCAGTGAAATACAGTAGGAGGGTTAATCTCTTTCTAATTCAGCAAAATGGATCTTCTAGCCATTAAAGTAAGAAATGCAATCATCCAACGAGCTGAAGAGGTTAAATGATTTGATTCTATCATTGGTAATCCAAAAATAGCAGTAATTGGGTGAGGTTGTAAGTCTGTATTCAAAACCGTTGAAATAATATCAAAAATATCTTTCCGATATTTTTCCAACAAAGGACATGACCAAAACATGTGAGTTAAAGAAGCTATCTCGGAATGACATCTATCACATATAGGATTAATATAAGAATAATAACAATGTAGATAGATCTTTGGACATCTGAGCCCTGTGCACTACTTTAAACTGTATCAACGCATGTTTAGCACATATAGAGAATGAATTAACTAATTGAAGAATTTTTTCCCATTTTTCAATCGGTATAATAATCTTAAGTTCTCTTTCCCAATCAGTTTTAATTTTATTAGAAACATCAGGACATAAATTCATAATTATATTATAAATAATTGCTACAACACTTTTCTGAGAGAGATTTAGATCTAAAATTTTTTCCAAAATATCCATTGGATATAAGTGTGGAAAATTATGAGAAACAGTAATTAAAAAGTTTCTAACCTGTAGGTATCTAAAAAAGTGAGATCTGGGTAAATTATAATTATTAGAAAGTTGATCAAAGGACATGAAACAATTATCCAAAAATAAATCATGAAATCGTACTATACCTTTGATTTTCCAATCAAAGTAAGCTTGATCCATAGTGGAAGGTTGAAAAAGGAAATTAGATATAATAGGACTGGCTAAAATAAATTGATTCAACCCAAAAAATTTTCGGAATTGAAACCATATATGTAAAGTATGCACAACTATTGGATTATTCATTTGTTTATACAATTTAGAAGAAATAAAAGGAAGCGAAGTTCCTAAAACTGAACCCAAAGAAGACCCTTGTAATGAATTACATTCAAGATTTACCCAATGTGGACTTGAAGTTGCATCCGAATCTCGTAACCAAAATTTTAAGTATCGAATATTAATTGCCCAATAATAAAATCTAAAATTCGGGAGCGCTAACCCCCCCCTCTTTTTTAAATTTCTGTAAATACCTTTTACCTAGCCTAGGATTTTTGTTCTGCCATATATATGAGGAAATTTTTGAATCAACGTTATCAAAAAAAGATTTTGGGATAAAAATTGGAACCGATTGAAATACATATAGAAACTTAGGCAAAATAGTCATCTTAATAGCATTAATCCGACCAATCAAAGACAAAGATATTGGTGACCATTTAGTAAACAAGAGTTTAATCTGATCAATTAAATGTAAAAAATTAGCTTTAAATCTTTATACTTTTTTGTAATTATAATCTCTAAATATATAAATGAGTCAGTAACCAATTTAAATGGTAAACATCCATAAATAGGTACCTGCTTACTTAGGGGAAATAATTCACTCTTATTAAGGTTTAATTTGTAGCCAGAAAAATTACTAAATTGAGCCAACAAAGCTAAAATAGCAAGAATTGACTTCTCTGGATTAGAGATATAAAATAACAAATCATCTGCATATAGTGATAATTTATGTATTTCATTTCTGCGGGTAATACCAAAAATATTGGGCGAGTCACGGATAGCAATTGCTAAAGGTTCAAGGGCGATATTAAATAGTAAAGGACTAAGAGGGCATCCTTGCCTAGTACCACGAAACAGACGGAAAAAGGGAGATCTTTGATTATTAGTACAAACCAAAGCTACCGGGGTATAATATAACAATTTAATCCAAGATATAAATATCAAACTAAAATTGAATTTCTCGAGCACACTAAATAAATAACGCTATTCAACCCTGTCAAAGGCTTTCTCAGCATCTAATGAGATAATACATTCCGGAGTATTAAATGAAGGGGTATAAACAATATTCATTAACCTCCTAATATTAAAAGATGAATAATGATTTTTAATAAATCCAGTTTGGTCCATAGATATAATTTGAGGTAATACCTTCTCTAACTTAAGTTGCTAAAATTTTTGAATCTACATTCAAAAGAGATATTGGTCTGTATGATGCACACTCAGTAGAATCTTTGTTCTTTTTAAGAATTAAGGAAATAGAGGCTTCATAAAACGATTGTGGTAATTTACCTAAACTGATTGCTCCTTTGAATATTCTAGACAACCAAGGAGAGAGAATAGATGAAAAGGATTTAAAAAATTCCACTGTAAACCCGTCCGGACTGGGTGCTTTACCAGAGTTCATTGATGAGATTGCAGTTGTTATTTCTTTCTCTGTAATCCGAGTTTCTAATGATAAGCAATCTTCGGGTGATAATTTCGGAAAATTCAGTTGACTTAAAAAATCATGCATGATATTAAAATCATGAGGAAAATCAGGGTGATATAAAGAGGTATAAAATTCTTGAAAGGTTTTGTTTATCCCATCATGATCAACTGTCAAAGTATCATCGTGTTTGCGAATCTTAGTAATTTGACGTTTAGCCGAAGCAAATTTCAATTGATTAGCCAATAGTTTACCTGATTTATCACTAAGAATATAAAAATCACTTTTAGTTCTCGTTAATTGATTTTCAATCGAGGATGTTAATAGTAAACTATGTTCCAATTGAAGTTCAACTCTATGTTTGTACAGCTCCTTATTGGGAGCAATAGCATATTTTTTTTTATCAATTTCTTTAATTTTATCAACCAACAAGAGTATTTCATTCTTAACACGTTTTTTCAAACCAGCCGAATAGGAAATAATCTGACCACGGATATAAGCTTTAAAAGCGTCCCAAACTGTTCCATTGGAAACTTCTTCCATAGTATTAATTGAAAAGAAATCAATCTGTCTCTTCATAAACTTAACAAAGTCCAAGTCTTGAAATAAAATAGAGTTAAATCACCATTGTCTATTAGTAGAAGTATCCATTAACTTAATAGAAAGTTTCATTAGAGCATGATCTGAAATGGCGATAATGTCATAATTACAATCAATTACAGATGAGATTAATCGAGAATCAATTAAAAAATAGTCAATTCGAGAATAAGAACGATGAACATGTGGAAAGAATGAGAACTCTTTGTCCTTTGGGTGTAGAAATCTCCAAATTTCTGAAATCCCAGAATCAATCATAAAAGAGTTAATAAGAGTAGCCGACTTATTCGGTAAAGCCGGACTACCTATGGATCTGTCCAACATGGGATTCAAACATAAATTAAAGTCACCGCCCATTATCAACATATACTCGTTTAAGTTAGGAAAGGAAGTGAATATGTGCTTAAAAAATTTAGGGTAATCCACATTCGGAGCATAAACATTAACGATAGCAACCTTTTTAATAAAAAGTAACCCAGTGATTAACAAAAATCTACCATTAGGATCTGAGATAATGTCTTGATGAATAAATGTAATTGAGGGATCTATAAAAATTGAAACGCCTTTAAATTTGGCTTGGGAGTTCGAGTGGTATTGTTGTTCCTTCCAGAACTTAAAGAAGCGCTGATTATCCTCTTTCCTTACATGAGTTTCTTGTGCAAAAATAATATGAGCATTCAGTCTTTGGAATGTTTTGAAAATCTTTTTCCATTTTATTGGATGGTTTAAACCATTTGTATTCCAAGAGACAAAATTAATAATGTGAGCCATAATTTAAGATTAACCCTTTGGTATGTAAAGGGTTAACCATAATGTGAACTCATGAAATTGGAAGAGGAATACATGATCAGAGAGGAACCGGAAATCTCGACACTGCAGACATCTTTGTGGTACTAAATCAGCCCAATAGAAAAAATTAAAAAAGAAAAAAACTCCCCCACCCTCCGTCCCTAAGAACCCTGAACTAAGCCAGAGAAGGCCGAAGGAAGAACTAACACTAAATCTAACCCCATTTCTACAGGAGGCAACTCCAAAGATATATGTTATATAGATGACCCCCCCGAAAACTGATATAAAAAATTAAACACTATACTACAATAATCTACATAGTATAATTTCTAAAATACATAAGAAAAAGTAAGTATCAATACCCTATGATTAGTTAATTATAAATGAAAGTGAATAAAATATCGCTTCCAAAAAAAGAAAGGGGATTATGGGAAGAAGAAACATAAGAACATGGCGTCCCAAAAAGAACAAAGGAGATTATGCAAAAAGAAAAACAAACCGCCATTTTAATTGCAAAAATAAAGAACATATAACTGAAAATGATCATCAGATCAAATCGTTAGTGATAATATCGGAAATCAAAAAGTTAAGGAAAAATTAACTAAGAGAAAGTAATGTTATTCCTGAGAAATAACTTTTATATACGTTGTAAAATAATAACTATAGTACTAAGCACAAAACAAAAATCTTGAGCTTATAAAAAGACTTCATCGTACGGTAGTAGAAAGTTTATTATTTTTTTAAAAACACCAGAAAAAAAAGCTGATACTGAGAGCACAGAACATTAATTAAAGGGCAGTGTCTGTATCAGATGGGTAGTTGTCATCCAAAAAGCCTCGAGCGGCGGTTATGGAATGGAAGACACGATGAGATCCGTCAGGAAGAGAAATTCTTAGGCGTGCAGGGTACAATAATGCCGGTTTGAGATTTTTTTGATAACATTCCGACATCAGAGGTTTAAAAGTCAGTCGCTCTTTCATCACTTCGGGACTGTAATCTTGAACTATTCTGAAGGAACGGTGATGATAATTGATCATCCCTTGCCGACAGCAGTCTGGAGAAGCTGTTCTTTAACATTAACGTAATGGAAATGAAGCATAATTGGTCTCGGTTTTGATTCAGCGGATGCCGACTTTGGCTGCGATATACGGTGGGTGTGGTCAAGTAATGGAAAAACTGTTGGGAAAAACTGAGCTGAATGTATCGTTTAAAAGTTGAGCAAAGAATATTGAAGGGTCTCCATCTTCAACATCCTCGGGTAGACCAATTATACGCAAGTTCTGTCTTCTCGATCGATTTTCAAGATTGATGACTTTGGATTTAAAATGTTGCAGTTGTTTAATGGTCGAAGCTAAGTTCTGCTCTAAGTTCTCGACTTTTGAATCCGTCTTCTGAGATTTAATATCCAGTTCAGAGATTTTACTTCGATGTTTTTGAACTTCACAATCCAGGGATTTCAGGGTTTCCATGATTGATTTTAAATCTTCATTAAGACTTTGACGTTGCTGTTCAAATTTATCAGATAATTTACCAGATAAACTTTCAGATAGATTTTGACGTTACTCCTCAAACTTTTCCTCTAGAAACTTCATCATAGCATCTTAGGGTAGCTCCGTTTGTTTAGAGTCACCTTTTCTTTTTCTTCCGTTCCTGTCGGAATCTTTCCTGTCTTTGGATCTTTGGCTTTGAATTTAATTTCTTTAAATTCCAGAGTTGCAATTCAAGAAAAAAATCAGTAAGATGAAATAAATCTTCTGGTGTGGGTAAAAATTGGTTAGATAAGGGAGATCATAGGTTAAACAAAAGTTAACGGGAATGGAGCGAAGCCAGAAGCGACCTCACTCCATGAGCGCTCCCTGCAGAATTGCTCAAGTTTCCTCCCACATTTCAAAAATGCACTGGTTAGTAAGATCTGGGCATGCTAACGGAAACACTGCAGCACTTGCTGACTAACCCGAGCACATTCTCAATCCAAATCACTGTATGCTTCGATGCACATGTGACAAATAAAGCTAATCTTATCTTTAAGACCCAAGATTCCATTCAGCAGAGCCACAGAGCAGAGTAGTGGAACATAATAGTATCATCGAAGGAGTCTTGATAATTCTACCTGATTTGTGACGCCTTCAACAACTTGTATGAATTGTTCAAGTTCTCGATCCATGGATACATAGTCCAGCATCAACTTTTCCATTTTCCTTACTTCCTCCACACTGCCTAGAAAACAAATTCAAGTTTATTGTCATCCAACCATATCCATGTAGACCACCAAATGAAGCAACGTCCTTCCAGCCCAAGATGCACAACCAAGTACACCTAATTCAGGCATCACATCAGGTAATGTTACCACAGATAAACTAACAAATAACCAGGTGAATTTATGACACAAGTTAAAAAGCAAGCAGTATATGCTACTGGCACTTCATAAGTGATGAGAGCTGGGTGGTGGCAGGTAGAGGGATCATTATCTCACAGCCAGGGGGAAGAAATTGTTTCCCATCCTAACAGTCCTTGTCCTAATGCTATAGCACCTCTTGGTTGATGGTAGGCCATCAAAGTGACTGTTGGATGGATAGGAGGAATCACTGACAACGCTAAGGGCCCTGCATATGCAGCACTCCGGAGAAATACAGTGCCTATAAAAAGTATTCACTCCCCTTGGAAATTTTCAAGTTTTATTGTTTTACAGCACTGAATCACAGTGGATTTAATTTGGCTTTTTTGACACTGATGAACAGAAAAGACTCTTCGGTGTCAAAGTGAAAACAAATTCCTACAAAATTGGGCTAGATTTATTACAATTATTAAACACAAATTAATTACCCCTTCAAGTCAGTATTGAGTAAATACACCTTTGGCAGCAATTACAGCCTTGAATCTGTGTACATCAACCGTCTCGACTTCACCGCACCTTGTCCCCATTCCAACCTCACTCCTTCCGAAAGCTCCCTCCGCACTAATCCTAACCTTATTATTAAACCCGTCAATAAGGGGGGTGCTGTTGTAGTCTGGTGTACTGACCTCTACCTTGCCGAGGCACAGCGACAACTCGTGGATACCTCCTCTTATTTACTCCTCGATCGTGACCCCACTAAGGAGCACCAGGCCATTGTCTCCCACACCATCACCGACCTTATCCGCTCAGGGGATCTCCCATCCACTGCTACCAACCTTATAGTTCCCACATCTCGTACTTCCCGTTTCTACCTCCTACCCAAGATCCACAAACCTGCCTGTCCTGGCAGACCTATTGTCTCAGCTTGCTCCTGCCCCACCGAACTCATTTCTGCATACCTCGACATGGTTTTATCCCCCCTTGTTCAATCCCTTCCGACCTATGTTCGTGACACTTCTCACGCTCTTAAACTTTTCGATGATTTTAAGTTCCCTAGCCCCCACCGCTTTATTTTCACCATGGTTGTCCAGTCCCTATATACTTCCATCCCCCATCAGGAAGGTCTCAAAGCTCTACGCTTCTTTTTGGATTCCGGACCTAATCAGTTCCCCTCTACCACCACTCTGCTCCGTCTAGCGGAATTAGTCCTTACTCTTAATAATTTCTCCTTTGGCTCCTCCCACTTCCTCCAAACTAAAGGTGTAGCTATGGGCACCCGTATGGGTCCTAGCTATGCCTGCCTTTTTGTTGGCTTTGTGGAACAATCTATGTTCCGTGCCTATTCTGGTATCTGTCCCCCACCTTTCCTTCGCTACATCGACAACTGCATTGGCGCTGCTTCCTGCACGCATGCTGAGCTCGTTGAGTTTATTAACTTTGCCTCCAACTTTCACCCTGCCCTTAAGTTTACCTGGTCCATTTCCGACACCTCCCTCCCCTTTCTAGATCTTTCTGTCTCTGTCTCTGGAGACAGCTTATCCACTGATGTCTAGTATAAGCCTACTGACTCTCACAGCTATCTGGACTATTCCTCTTCTCACCTTGTCTCTTGCAAAAATGTCATCCCCTTCTCGCAATTCCTCCATCTCTGCCGCATCTGCTCTCAGGATGAGGCTTTTCATTCCAGGACGAGGGAGATGTCCTCCTTTTTTAAAGAAAGGGGCTTCCCTTCCTCCACTATCAACTCTGCTCTCAAACGCATCTCCCCATTTCACGCACATCTGCTCTCACTCCATCCTCCCGCCACCCCACTCGGAATAGGGTTCCCCTGGTCCTCACCGACCACCTCAGCAGCCTCCAGGTCCAACATATTATTCTCCGTAACTTCCGCCACCTCCAACGGGATCCCACCACTAAGCACATCTTTCCCTCCCCCACCTCTGCTTTCCGCAGGGATCGCTCCCTACGCGACTCCCTTGTCCATTAGTCCCCCCCATCCCTCCCCACTGATCTCCCTCCTGGCACTTATCTGCGTAAGCGGAACAAGTGCTACAAATGCCCTTACACTTCCTCCCTTACCACCATTTAGGGCCCCAGACAGTCCTTCCAGGTGAGGCAACACTTCACCTGTGAGTCGACTGGGGTGATATACTGCGTCCGGTGCTCCCGATGTGGCCTTTTATATATTGGCGAGACCCAACGCAGACTGGGAGACCGCTTTGCTGAACATCTATGCTCTGTCCGCCAGAGAAAGCAGGATCTCCCAGTGGCCACACATTTTAATTCCACATCCCATTCCCATTCTGACATGTCTATCCATGGCCTCCTCTAATGTAAAGATGAAGCCACACTCAGGTTGGAGGAACAACACCTTATATTCCGTCTGGGTAGCCTCCAACCTGATGGCATGAACATTGACTTCTCTAACTTCCGTTAATGCCCCACCTCCCCCTCGTACCCCATCTGTTACTTATTTTTATACACACATTCTTTCCCTCACTCTCCTTTTTCTCCCTCTGTCCCTCTGAATATACCCCTTGCCCATCCTCTTGGTCCCCCCCCCCCAATCTTTCTTTCTGGACCTCGTGTCCCATGACCCTCTCGTATCCCTTTTGCCTATCACCTGTCCAGCTCTTGGCTCCATCCCTCCCCCTCCTGTCTTCTCCTATCATTTTGGATCTCCCCCTCCCCCTCCAACTTTCTTTTTTTTTAATTTTATTTTTATTTGGATAAGGAATTCACAAATATCATGTACTTTTTTCACACATATAACCTTTTCCATTTTTTATATGTATAAAACTACAATTATTTATACATTCTTAAGTACACATTGAGATGATATAAAAGGAAAATAAATATTTAAATAGATAATTATGTACTGTGGTAAATCTAACCTATTAGGCTAAGTAATGAAATTAGTTGTTAAAAAAAATGGTAATAATAGTTTCCACACAATCCTTCTGGACCATTTCCACTGGTCCAAAATGTTGTATACAAGCCTATATACCAACCATTGTAGGTGTTTATATCCTAATTTGTTCATGCTTGCTCCTGCCCGCAGACATAATTATCCAATCCTTATGTATTTACTTAATTTTTTCATTTTTTTATCCCTTTCCCAAATCTTTCCCCTTACTTGTGTTAATTCTCTATTTTCCAAAAAAAAAACAAAAAAAAACAAACATTTAGACTAGGGGTGCTTACGTTAGCAATATTACTGTGTTGATGAGAAGAGCAATATAAATCATTAGGAGAGTCATCTAAAGTCTGCTCGCATTGGGGTTATATATTCAATCCATTTATTCCAGATTTGATAAAATTTTTCTTTTTGAGTTCTCAGGGAGTAAGTCAACTTTTCCATTTTAAATATTTCCAAGATAATTTTGTACCAATCTTCTAATGTAGGTGGTATTGGACTTAGCCATTTTCTAGTGATTGATTTCTTACTTGCCGCTAAGAGGGCCTGCAGCAACTTTATATCTTCCTTCTGTTCAAGGAACAATACATGCCCCAAATAGAGCGTCTCAAAGTTCAGAGGTATTTGGGATCTAAGTACCTTAACTAATGTTCTATGAATACCTTCCCAAAATAGACTTAATTTAGGGCAATCCCAGAAAATATGAAAATGATTTGCCTCCTTGGACCCACACCTTCTCCAACACATCACATTTGTATCTTTATATTTTTCCTGATATGGGGTCTTGAAGTATTTTATAATGTTTTTCCAACAATGTTCTCTCCAAGTCAAGGAATTAGTCGAGGACCATTGAAAGCTGCAGATTTTCCCCCAAGCCTCCTCTGAAAGTACCAACCCCGCTTCTTTCTCCCACTTCTCTTTAATATACAGTGTATTTACATTTTTAGCATGGGAGAGTGCATTATATAGGCGAGAAACTGCTTTACTAGGTATTGAACTGCAAGCCGAATTCAGAATCTTGAAAAATTCTAATTCTACTGTTGATAGGTCTGTATATCTACAACTCTGGTTAACATAGTTTCGTATTTGAAGGTACCTAAAAAAGTCATTACGTTCTAGGCCATGTTTGTCCTGCAGGATTTGGAAACTTTGTAATACTCTTTTATCTATAAATGAGAGGTACGTTGTAAGACCTTTCTTTATCCATAGCTCAAATCTTTTATCTCCTCTGTTGGGAAGGAATTCGGTATCATATGCATACCATCTAAAGGGTTTTAACATGTTGTTAATTCCACATGAATTAACCACCTTCTGCCATACTTTTAATGTAAGATTTATCCAAGCGTTATTAAATTTTTCCAACTGGGCCATCAATCCTCTGTCAGCTATTGAGGCCTGAAGAGGAAAACTGTCAACTAATCCAAATTCTATTTCCTTCCATCTAGCCTTATATTCCCTATTACACCAATATAACAGAGGGGTTATCTGTGAGGCATAAAAATAATTTCTCAGGCAAGGAAGAACCATACCTCCTACTTCATAATTCTTTTGTCTCAGGTAAAGAAAATTTCTTTGAGTTTCCAATGTATAAATATCGTCAATTTCACTTTGCAATTTCCTAATTTCCTGTTTTCGATTTGAATTACTTTTGTTGCTATCAACAGCTTGAAGTTGTTTTAATTTTCCTTGGAAGGTCTGCTAATTTTTGTGCATTAATTTTTTTCATGTGAGTAGTAATGGAAATAATTTTCCCTCTCAGTACAGCTTTCAATGTATCCCATAAAATCACTGGTGATGTTTCTCCCGTGTCATTAAGGTCTAGATATTCTTTGATTTCTCCCCTTAATCTCCCCATTATTTTCGGGTTATTGAGTATATGTGAGTTTAGCCTCCATAGTGTTTTCCTCATTTTCCTTTCCAGGATTAGAGACATAGAGACTGGGCTATGATCCAACAGATCAATTGTTGCAATATTACAGTTTTTTATCCTGAGTCTATCTGTATTAAAGATAAAGAAATAGTCTATCCTTGAATAGGCTGAATGAGGGAAAGAGTAATATGTATAATCTTTACTAGTAGGGTGTAATTCCCTCCAGACATCTATAATTCCCAACTCCTCCATCTCATCACTTTCCGAGTCAGAGGTTTATTCTGAGTAACTATTCTTGAAGAATCTAATATAGGATTTAATCTAATAATAAAATCCCCTCCACAAATTACTACCCCTTGAGAACTGACCATTAGGTCAAAAATGTGTCTATAAAATGACCATTCACAACCTGGAGGAGCATAAACATTCAGCAATGTTATTTCTGTACCTTCTATTCTTCCTGTGATTTTTACAAACCGTCCTTCTTTGTCTCTAGTCTCTGAAATATGTTCATAATTAAGAGTACTTGATATTAAAGTAGCTACCCCTCCTTTGTGACTCAATTTATATGATGAATAAAATACATGCTTAAAGCCCATTCTTTTTAATTTTCCATGTTCAGATTGGCTCATATGTGTTTCCTGGAGGAAAGCTATTTGTGCCCTCTCTTTTTTCAATTTAGACATAATCTTATTTCTTTTAATTGGATTCAAAACCCCATTAACATTATAGGAAATTATTTTTACCAATTCAGTTTGCATTTTTCTCTAGTAGAAAAAAAAACTCTCCTTTTCTAACCAAACAGTAAGCAATCCCTTCTCAACAGTAAACCAAGACATATAACCACACCCTAGACATTTTTGAACGTGTAACATTTGAAAATTTTTCCCGACTTCCCACAGTGAGGCCTGAGCACCGACCCGCCTCAGTTCAGAGGGATAACCTCTATCTTCACCCTGTGTTAGAGGGCCCTCAGCAGTTTGGATAATCATAGAGAATTTTCTCCTATTTATGTCTCGACCAAATTGCTATCATTCAAGTTATTCCGCCTAGTTTATTTTCAGTTACCAGTTTTCATTTTACTTTTAAGTCCGATTTACTCTTTTCAGTCATTTCTCTTAATTAATCTGTATTCTCTGTACATTCGCGTCTGAATATTTGCAGCTTTTCCTTGTAGTTTGACACTCTGGTTCGAGTGGAGCATCCTCGCCCCACTGACTGCCACGACTTCTGCCGAATCCTCTCCAGTAGCGACTCCGGTTGGGTGATAACTTTAATAGATAGTCCCCGGTCCGCCAGGTCCAACGTTGCTTCCTCCACCGTAGCGTAAGTTTTTGTCCCTTTGTCATAAAAGACTCTCAGCCCAGCTGGATACAGGGTCTGGAATCTGATGTTGTTTTCCTTCAGGACTCTCCGTGTTTCCGTATATTCCTTCTGTCTGGCAAGAATCCCCGGTGCGTAGTCGTGGTCTAAACTGATTTTACAGTTGTTCCACATGAAACCTTTATTTTGCCATGCCCTTTTAAGCACCTCTTCCTTCGTTCTGTAGCTGAGAAATCTGACCAGAATCGATCTGGGCTGGGCGCCTGCCGGAGGCTGTGGTGCCAACGCGCAGTGAGCCCTTTCTATCTGTAGGTCTTTTGCGGCCGGTATATCAAGGTTCTCTCTAAGCAGCTTCTCCACGAAGGGAATCATCAATCCGGGTTTACCTTCGGTTCCTTTGGGAACTCCGTAGATCCTCACATTTTCCCTTCTCGAGCGGCCTTCTTGATCTATTAGTTTCCACTGGAGCTGGTCTTGTAGCTTCAGCATTTCTGCTATCACCTCCTCTGTGTTTTGTAGCTTCTCTTCAATTCCAACAATCCTCGCTTCAGCTTCATCTATCCGCGAGTTAGTTTTTACTATTTCTCCTTTAATATCTTCCAGCTGTTTGCTGTTATCTTGTCAGAACTCACGAATCTCTCCGAGAATCAAAGACAGATTCACCGATTCCCCCTCATTATCTCCGTCCTGGCTTGCCGTGGGGGAGCTAGGCCCGTCGTCTTTCTGCGTCTCTTTATGTTTATCAGCCTTCGGAGCGGACTTTTTAATCTTGTTCCTAGACATCATCCTTGCCCCTTTTATTAATATAGTTATGCAATGTTAAGTATTTGTCTAAATTCGATTTTGGGGCAGTTTACCTTCTTTTTTGTCGAGAGACCTTTTCCTTACGCCGCCATTCCCTTGATGACCCGGAAGTCGCCTCCCCCCCCTCCAACTTTCAAATCCCTTACTCACTCTTCCTTCAGTTAGTCCTGACGAAGGGTCTCGGCCTGAAACGTCGACTGCACCTCTTCCTAGAGATGCTGCCTGGCCTGCTGCGTTCACCAGCAACTTTTATGTGTGTTGCTTGAATTTCCAGCATCTGCAGAATTCCTGTTGCTTGAATCTGTGTGGATAGGTTTCTGCACATCGGAGCTTTGCATATCTGGACACTGCAATTTTTCCCCCATTCTTCTTTACAAAACTGCTCAGGCTCTGTCAGATTGCATGGAGATCATGAGTGAACAGCCCTTTTCAAGTCAAGCACAACTTCTCAAATGGATTCAGGTCTGGACACTGACTTGACACTCCAGGACATTAACTTGGTTGTTTTTCAGCCATTCCTGTGTAGCTTTAGCTTTGTGCTTGGGGTCATTGTCCTGATGGAAAACAACCCCTAGCCCAAGTCACAGTTCTCTTGCAGACCGCATCAGGCTTTCCTCTAGGAATTCCCTGTATCTTACTGCATTCATTTTACCTTCTACCTTCACAAACCTTCCAGGGCCTGCTGCAGTGAAGCATCCCCATGGCAGAGATGGTGTGTTTTTGATGATGTGCAGTATTTAGCTTATGTCAAACATAGCGTTTAGTCTGATGGCCAAAAAGCTCAAGTTTGGTTTCATTCAACCACAGAACCTCCTTCCAGCTGAATTCAGAGTTTTCTTCTCTGAATTCCGAACTCTGAACATGCCTTCTGGAAAACCCTAGCCAAGATTTCACATGATGTTCATACCATCAGGTTGGAGGCTACCCAAACGGAATATACGATGTTGTTCCTTCAACCCAAGTGTGGCTTTATCCCGACAGTGGAGGAGGCCATGGTTGGATATATCAGAATGGGAATGGGAAGTGGAATTAAAATGGGTGGACACTGTGAGATCCCCCTTGTTCTGGCAGAGGAAGCATAGATGCTCAGCGAAGCGGTCTCCCAAACTATGTCGGGTCTCACCGATACATAAAAGACCACACTGGGACCACCATACACAGTATATGACACCAACAGACTCACAAGTGAAGTGTCATCTTACCTGGAAGGACTGTTTGGGACCCTGAATGGTAGTCAGGGAGGAGGTGTAGGGGCAGGTGAAGCACTTGCTCCACTTGCAAGGATAAGTGCCAGGAGGGAGATCAGTGGGGAAGGATGAATGGACAAGAGGGTTACATAGGGAGCGATTCCTTTGGAAAGCAGAAAGTTTTGGGGGGGGGGGGAGAGATGTGTTTGATGGTGGTGGTGGAAGTTTCAGAGAATTATGTACTGGACACGTAGGCTGCTGGGGTGGTAGGTGAGGACAAGAGGAACCTTATCCCTGGTAGCATGGCAGAAGGATGGGGTAAGAGCAGACGTGCGTGAAATGGAAGAGATGTGGTTGAGGGCAGCGTTGATGGTGGAAGAAGGGAAGCCCCTTTCTTTGAAAAAGGAGGACATTCCTTCATTCTAGAATGAAAAACCTCATCTGCAGATGCGGCAGGAACGGTAGAATTGAGAGAAGGGGATTGCGTTTTTACAAGTAGCAGGGTGGGATGAGGTATAGTCCAGGTAGCTATGAGAGTCCGTTGGTTTATTATAGACATCGGTGGATAAGCTGTCTCCGGTGATAGAGGAAGGAAAGGGAAGTGTCAGAAATGGACCAGGTGAATTTGAGGGCTGGGCGGAAGTTGGAGGCAAAGTAGATGAAATCAACGAGTTCAGGAAGTAGCACCAATGCAGTCATTGACGTAGTGTAGGAAAAGTGTGAGACGGTCACCAGTGTAGGCTTACAACATAGACTGTTCCATATAGCCAACAAACAGGCAGGCATAGCTGGGACCCATACGAGTGCCCATGGCTACCCGAAGGAGATATTATTGAGAGTGTGGACAAGTTCCACCACACAGAGGAGAGTGGTGCTGGAGGTGAACTGGTTGGGTCTGGGGTCCAGAAAGAAACAGAGAGCTTTGAGGCCTTACTGGCGGGGGATGAAGGTGTATAGGGACTCAACATCCATAGTAAAAATAAGATGATGGGGGCCAGGGAACCTGAAATCCTTGAAAAGATCAAGAGTGTGTGAGGTGTTACAGATGTAGGTGGGAGGGGACTGAATCAGGGGGATAAAACAGAGTCAAGATATGCAGCAGATATGAGTTCAGTGGGGCCGGAACAAGCTGAACAATGGGTCTACCTGGACAAGCAGGTTTGTGGATTTTGGGTAGGAGGTAGAAATCAGAGTTGTGGGGGCAGGAACTGAGGTTGGTGGTGGTGGATGGGAGGTCCCCAGAATCAATAAGGTTGGTGATGATGTGGGAGAGAATAGCCTAGAGGGGTTCTGTTTCAGGGGCAAGTAAGAGGAGGTGTCTGAGAGTTGGCACTGGGCCTCAGCAAGGTAGAGGTCAGTTCGCTAGACTACTACAGCACCTCCCTTATCCCTAGGTTTTTATGGTGAGGTTAGGCTTAGTGCGGAGGGAGTGGAGAGCCGAGTGTTTGGAAGAAGTGAGGTTGGAATAGGAGAGAGGAGTGTTGAGGTCTAGACAGGTTAATGCCTTGTCGGCAGTTGGCAATGAAAAGGTCCAGAGCAGGCAGAAGACCAGGGCGGGGTGTCCAGGAAGAGGAAGAGGGTTGAAGACGGGAGATCGGTGTGGAGTGGGGAGTCCTTGCCAAGGAAATAGCCTGGAGTCGGTGGCGGAGGAAGAGCTCAGTGTCATGACAGGCGCAGAACTGAGGTGTGGGTGCAGGGCAGAACATTCTGTCTCAGAGAGGATAAAGGTCGGAGGGAATGGTGAAAACCCAGCATGGATGAGAGCTGAGATCGGAAGGGGGAGAGGTTGGTGGTGTCTGAGGAGAAAGGAGGTTTGGAGTGTTCAGGGATGGTGAGGTGAGAGGAAGATGGAATTTCCGAGGACCCAGGAGCTGACAATAGGACCTGAGAAAGACAGGATTGTGGAGTAGTGGTGGGGGAAGGAGAGACAGAGGTTCCAGCAGCAGCACATGAAGACCCAGTCTGGAGGTCGAGGTAGGATTGGAGTTTGAAGTTGCACAATTGGCACTTTGGCAATGTCAGAGGTTGTTGGCACCTGCATTGATGGCAGAGGATATTGGGTTTTGAGTCTGCTCTAAATTGTTAGAGCCATTGAGATCAGCAGCAGAGATCGCGGTCTGGAGAAGCAGGAGTTGGCCATTCAAAGTGAAACTTGATCCATTCATCAACAAAATCATGACTGGTCCAACTGGAACCTCAACTCAATATTCCTTTTTTTAATCACCTTGCTTATCACAAATCTAACTCTGTCATATAAAAAACTAAAAGTTCTACTTTCACCACCTTTTAAAGAGAGTTTTAAAGACATGATGGGGAGTCTCCATTTGGCAGTGCATGGAGTAAGACGTCTTTTTGTCTCAGCTCCATTTTTTTTATAACTTACTTTCCACTGCTAGAGCTGTTTTAAGTTTGAAGGTTTATTATACTTGCTGAAGGATTTTACGGTTTAAATATGATGGCTGGAACTGAGTTGCATAGCGGCAAAACCCTTCCTGAACTGCAGCAAATGGAGAAATCAGAGGAAGTTTTTACTCTAGATAAAATGTTCTCTTTATGGAAGCTATGAATGTGAAGATCGAGATGTTGGATACCAAAATGGATAAACTGACGAAAGCTAATGAATTGTTTGAAAAAACCATCATTGTTATTAAGGAGTCTTTGAAGAGTCTGGAAGATCGGTATCAGACACTTAAGCAGAGCAATCACAGAATTGAAAGAGATTTTGAATTAATGGATCAATTTATTAAGGAACAGGATTTGAAGATATCTTTTATGGAAAAGAAAATTAATGAAAATACTTCCGAACTATCAAGGATTAAGAAGAAAACAATTGATTTGGAAAGTAGAAGTCGCAGGACGAATATACCTATACTGGGTTTGCCTGAAAATACGGAAACCAGTGAGCCACTTAGGTTTTTTCCGAACATGTCATATTCATTTTTTGGTGACAGTCTTGAAGCTCATCTGATATTGGACAGAGCCCACCGAATTGGATGTCTTAAATCATCAGTTGAAATTAAATCACCAGCCGGAATTAAACCACATCCTGTTATTCTCTGTTTGCATTATTTTTCAACCAAAGAAGCTATTCTTCGGAATGCAAGGAAAAGGGATAAGTTAATCTATAATCAAGTCCAGATTCGTATAGTGGAAGACTATGCCCCAGAGATTTATGCCGAAAGAATCAAATATCGCGAAGTGATAGCGGAATTTTTTAAAATGAATCTCCGTCCGTCTCTGTGCTACCCCGCGTGTTTGATGATTACTCCACCAAATGCTCGTGTAAGACGGATTGATTGTCCAGAAGGTGGTTGGAAATTTATAAAAGAGTTTAAGTCTACTCTGCAAGCAATTTGAAAAGTTGATCCTTAGCTGGGAGTGGTTTGTAATCCCGTTGATTAAAGTTTGCTTTTTGTGTTATTAATGTTCAGATACAGACTTGGTTAACTTTAGATCTGTTGTTGTTTGCTTTAACAGTTAATGTAGTTCTGAGCTTAATACATATATATTTACCTGTTTTTTCCTTGATTTGTAAGTCTTTAATATTAGTTGTAGTATATATTAGTACATGTCCTTTTTTTGAATACATGGCTGTGTATTTTAAATAGATTTAAGATGGCCGTTGTTAACTGGGTCTTAATTACTGTTAGACACAATATGAAAATATTTGGAATTTGTTTACTTCTTTATGTACTCTTTGTTATGTCTTGTTGGTGGTGGGTTTTTTAAATTTGTAAATGGAGCTGCCATCTGGAGACGGGTAAAAGGTCAGTAGTTTAGCATGTCGTTTGCCTATTGGATGATGTTCGGGCTTTTGGGGGAAGTGGGTGGGGCTATTAGGTTACAAACAACAGGAATTCTGCAGATGCTGGAAATTCAAGCAACACACATCAAAGTTGCTGGTGAACGCAGCAGGCCAGGCAGAAGGGTCTCAGCCTGAAATGTCGACTGTACCTCTTCCTAGAGATGCTGCCTGGCCTGCTGCATTCACCAGCAACTTTGATGTGTGGGGCTATTAGGTTAGTTTTTTTTCGACTGGGCAGTCCTGAGGGGTTTTTCTTTGTCAATCATCTTGCTGTTCTTTCTGATCGAGTCAAGCTTCGACCTTTCTTCTGGCTTAGGCTGTGCCTGCGCGTTAGATTAGTTTATAAAACTTTCAAATTAAATTTTAAATATGGATCTCAATAAAATCAATATAATCTCTTGGAACTTAAATGGTATGAACCAACCTATAAAGCGTAGAAAGATTTTTAAGAAATTAAAAACACTTCATGCATATATTATTTTTCCACAGGAGATGCATATTTGTAAACAAGATGAAAGTTGTTTTTTTAAATTTTGGTAGGGACCCTTATTTCATTCTTTATCAGTAAATAAAATAAGAGGGGTATCTATTTTTATTAACTCTAAAATCCCTTTTGTCCATTTTAATACTGTTACTGATTTAATTGGAAGATATTTGATTGTTATTGGTTTGTTGTGTGGTCAAAAGGTGGCTTTAGTTTGTGTATACACGCCTAATACAGACAGCCCCAATTTTTTTAAGAAGCTATTTTCTGTATTATCGAACTTAAATGAATATAAGTTGATTATGGGCGGTGACTTTAACTGTTGTCTTAACCCGTTGATTGATAGATCGTCCACCAATCCGTCACTTCCTAATAAAGCTGCGACTTGTATTAATTCTTTTTTATTAGAATATGGTTTGGTCGATATTTGGAGATTTAAATTTCCTAAAGAAAAATATTTTTCTTTTTTTTTCCACATGTATTCAAGAATTGATTTTTTTTTTGGATATGCGATCGGTGCCCTCTGTTGTTGAGTGTGCTTATGATGTGATTGCGTTGTCAGATCACGCACCTATGAAACTAACTTTAGAACTTCCTGATAATATTTACAGACCTCAGTGGAGATTTAACATTTCATTGTTACAAGATTCAACTTTTGTAAATTTTATTAAAGAACAAATTCCTCTATTTTTTGAATTGAATACAACTGAGGGAATGTCAAATTTGGTTATTTGGGATACTATGAAATCTTTTCTTAGGGGACAGATAATTTCATATTCAGCAGGTTTAAGAAGGAAAACTAAGGCGGAACTTTTGCTGATTACTAACAGGATTAAAGAAATAGATAAACTTTATTCAGTAACACCTAGTAAAGATCTCTTTAAGGAAAGGGTGGAACTCCAAGCACAACATGATTTGCTGTTGACTTTTCAAAAGTACAGCAACTTTTTAAATCCAAAAGCCAATTTTATATACACGGAGACAAATTAGGCAAATTATTAGCTGGTCAGTTAAAAGCAAGTATAGCTAGAAGACAGATTCTAAAAATAAGAAGACCTGACACAGCTACAACGGTAGAGCCTCATGAAATTAATAAGACATTTATGGATTTCTACACTAATCTTTAGGAGTCTGAATTTTCAGATAATATTACTCTTATGAATAGTCTTTTGCAAAAAGTGAATATACCTAACATTTCTATTCAAGATATGAATATATTAAATGCACCTATTAAACAAGAGGAAATAGCAAGAGCTATATCTTCTTTTCAATCAGCTAAAGCTCCAGGACCGGATGGATATACAGTGGAATTTTATAAGACTCTTACTGATATACTTATACCTTATTTATGTCAAATTTTCACTGACTCTCTATATCCTCTGGGGCTCTCCCAAAGACTTCCTGTGAAGCTTCAATATTTTTAATTCCGAAAAAAGATAAAGATTTATCTGAATGCGCCTCTTATAGACCAATTTCTTTATTGAAAGTGGATTTTAAAATTCTCTCCAAGATTTTGGCTAATAGACTTGAGAATATTTTACCTACTGTTATTTCCAATGACGAAACTGGATTTATTAAAAATAGATGTTCACATTTTAATATTCAAATATTATTAAATATTATTCACTCTTCACCATCTAAAGAACCTGAATGTGTTGTTTCTCTTGATGCAGAGAAAGCTTTTGATAGGATGGAGTGGCCTTACTTATTTGAGGTTTTGGAAAGATTCAATCTTGGCCCGGGATTTATTTCCTGGGTCAAACTGATCTATCATGTTCCGATGGCTGCTGTTATAACTAATAATCAAAAATCTCCTTATTTTAGATCACATAGGGATACCCGACAGGGATGCCTTCTTAGCCCTTTATTATTCAATTTGGCCTTAGAACCCCTTGCTATTGCTCTTAGAGATTCTAACACAGTTCAAGGTATTAAGAGAGGGGACAAAATACATAAGGTTTCGTTATATGCAGATGACCTGTTAGTTTACATTTCAGATCCTAGGAAATCTATTCCTTCCATGTTATCTATGCTTTCTGAATTTAGTAGTTTTTTTGGTTATAAATTAAATTTACATAAAAGTGAGTTATTTCCTATTAATAATTACTCGGATCCAAATCATCAAATACCTTTCTCTATTGCTAAAAATTACTTTACCTATCTTGGTATTAAAATTACTAAAAATTTTAAGGATCTATATACATTTTTTTTCCCATTAATTTAATACACCAAACAAATGCTTTCTAAATGGTGTCCTATGACATTATCATTAATAGGTCGAAGTAATGCTATTAAAATGATAGTTTTACCAAAATTTTTATATGTATTTCAGGCAGTTCCCTCTTTTGTTCCTAAAAAGTTCTTTGATAGAATAGTTTCTATAATTTCATCTTACATCTGGAAAAATAAAAATCCTAGATTGAGTAAACTCTAATTGCAGAAATTAAAAAAGGATGGTGGTATGGCTTTGCCTAATTTTAGAATGTACTATTGGGCAAACAATAATCGATATGATACTTTTTGGATTCACTATTCAGATATACATGAATGCCCTTCATGGTTGGATCTAGAGGCAAACTCGGTGAAAGGTTTCTCTTTGGCCTCTTTACTGGGAGTTCCTCTTCTTTTTTTGCTTTCTAAGATTAGCAGACAAGAACTTAATCCTGTTATTAAATATACATTAAGGATTTGGTTCCAGTTTCGCAGATTTTTTGAGTTTAATAATTTTATTCTTTCTAGTAATATTTCTCTCAATTACTTTTTTTAAACCATCAACTTTGCATAAGGCCTTTTTAATTTGGAAAACCAAGGGAATAATAATTTTTTCAGATTTATTTTTAGGGGACTGTTTAATGTCTTTTTCTCAGTTAGCGGACAAATATGATTTATCTAATGTACATTTTTTTAGATATTTACAAATTAATAATTTTTTACGTAGTTTGTAACCAAATTACCCTTCTGTTTATCCACCTAATATGATAGATGTTCTCTTTCAATTTAAACCATTTCAAAAAGGGTTGGCAGCTATAATCTATAAGCGGTTACTGAGTTTACGAATGATATCTAATGATAAAACTAAACACGCTTGGGAATTGGAACTTCAAGAGTCATTTACAGATAATCAATGGAGTAAAATGTTTCATTTGGTTAACAACTCATCTATTTGTGCTGTCATTCCTTGATACAGTTCAAGGTAGTACACCGGGCCCATATGTCAAAGGATAAATTAGCACATATCTTCCCTAATATTAATCCGATTTGTGATAGATGTAATACTGAGTTGACCACTTTAACTCATATGTATTGGTCTTGTATAAAGTTTTTTTGGAGAGATGTTTTTAAAACACTAACAAGAGTTTTGGATCTGGATATACAACCTCACTTGTTTACAGCAATTTTTGGGATTATCCATCGGAAGCAGGAAATATTCCTGTTTCTGCTCAACGTATGATAGCCTTTTCGACATTACTGGCTAGGAGAGCCATTTTATTGAAGTGGAAGGATTCTAATCCGCCTATGGTCATTTACTGGCTCTCCTCCATTATGTCCTGTTTAAGTTTAGAGAAAATAAGAAGTCGGACATTTGACGCATCCTTTAAATTTGAGCAAATATGGCAACCTTTTATCCAATATTTTCATTTAATTTGATTTATTATGCTTTCAATCTTTTTTTTCCCCGAAGTCTCAGACTTGATCAGAAAGTATTTTTCTTTCTTTTTTTGTCATATCCTCAAATCCCCAGTCCCTTTTTTTTGTTTTATTATAGTGTAGTGGGGTTTTTTCTTTTCATTTAAAATCCAATGTTTTTTCCTTTCTTTTCATAAACTGGTAAGAGGAGAATTGTTAACACGAGGAATTCTGCAGATGCTGGAAATTCAAGCAACACACATCAAAGTTGCTGGTGAATGCAGCAGGCCAGGCAGCATCTCCTGGAAGAGGTACAGTCGACGTTTCGGGCGAAGACCCTTCGTCAGGACTAACTGAAAGAAGAGCTAGTAAGAGATTTGAAAGTGGGAGGGGGAGATCCAAAATGATAGGAGAAGACAGGAGGGGGAGGGATGGAACCAAGAGCTGCGAGTCTGAGTCAAAATATGGTCAAAAAGTTGAAGAGCCAAAGAAATTACAGATGGGGAGCAGTGAGAGATGGTTTCATTGAACTCCCGTTGAAGAGAAGATTTGAACTTCTTCAGTGTAGGCATCACCAGAAGAGGCTTTGCAAGTAGTGAATTTAAAAACACAAACATGAGGAATTCTGCAGATGCTGGAAATTCAAGCAACACACATCAAAGTTGCTGGTGAACGCAGCAGGCCAGGCAGCATCTCTAGGAAGAGGTACAGTCGACGTTTCGGAGGAGAATTGTTATTTTCTTTTATTATTATTATAATATATTTTACACTAGTTTAACATTATCTATAATTTTGACAACGTTTATCTTAATCTTGGTTTATAATGTAACTGATATATGTATTTGAACTAATTCACCTCGACTGTATCTTTACCTTTTTAAAAAAATCAATAAAAAGATTAATAAAAAGAAAGACATGACGCTCAGAGAAGAAAAAGGAGGATCTCATTAATACTAAATGGGCAACCCCCCAGATTAGAACACAGATACAACTAATATTCAATCACTGTATATCAATAATTAGAACAGCATAATTTGCATACACTTCAGTCCAACATTGTGGGCAGAAGAGCCTGTAATGTGCTGTAGATTTCTATGTTTCTATGTCTCAATTGAACAATGCCTCAGATGATCTATTCAATTCCTGTGGTTCACATTTTCACTTAACTATTTTTCTGGGACATGAAACATCAATGAAAACAAAAGCTTTTGGTTGCAATCTATAAGACAATTCAAGAGCAACATAAAACACTGGGAAGTAAAAACAAAACTGGATTTTGATCATCATTTTAAATTATTGTATAATCAGCCTTTGGACAGATTTCCACCCAGGACATGCCCTCTTTTCATTGCTACCACCAGAGAGCATGCACAGGGATTTAGGAACAGTATGTGTGCATGTATGTGTACATACACACACATATGTACACATATATAATTTTTCTTGTTGTAATTTATAGCTTATTTTATGTACTTTACTGTTGCAACAAAAGAAATTTTATGACATACTGTAAGTCATCGATAATAAATCTGATCACAAATAGGAGAATGGCCAGGCTCAAGGCGACAGTAACTCAAATAACCATGCATTACAACAGTGATGTGAAGAAGAGCTTCCATGAACGTACATCAAACCCTGAAGTGAATGGGCTACAGCAGCAGAAGACCACACCAGTTTTATGTGATTGAAAAGTTACAAGGTGTGTTTTCTGTTAGTTGAAACTGTTTTTCTCCCTTTATGCTGTATTTGATGCATACATTCCAAATTCATATGACATTTTAATTTTGTTTCCATCGTGCTGATGTGTACGTACACTCAGTAGCCACCTTGACACTTCTATACCTTGAGACCTATGATGTAGAACAAGCACACTAGTATTTGTGATAACTAATGATTTACAAAGTTCCCAGGTGAGTCAACTGAGCACAGAACAATGTTAAAGATTTTGAAAATATAACAGCAATACATACACCAATCCCCCCATAAAAAACTTTTGCTACATGTGTAAATTGTAACCATGTGAGAAGACAAAAGAACACAGCTGATTTCGGTCTCAAACGTCGACTGTGTTTTTTTTCCGTAGATGCATTTTATGTGTGTTACAGCTGATTAAGGGTCAACAATATAATCAACATGCATCAAATTGCTGAGGCAAAAAGATCAGGAGCAGATATGAAAAAGGCTGCCTGTGATACAAGTAAATACATCTTTGTGTATGCGTAGGGCTTATTGCAGACTGTTTGCAAGAAATAATTTTAACATTTTCAATGGAAGGCTGATGCATACAGCAAATCAAAAATGTTTATATGTTAAACATATTCATCTCTTTCATAACAGTATCGTAACGGAGGAGAAAGCCGCACACTTGCTAATCAGTAAGGTCATGGCTGAGACTGTGCCTCCTACAACTTGCTGTATGTATCTTCCTCAATTCACAAGTGCCCATAAAATATTTCTCAGCGCTTTATGCACTTCACAATTAAATCTCACCTTTTACCCTTAACCCATGACCTTAGGTTGCAGTCCCTCCCAACCTCAGTTAAAAAAAAACCCGCTTGCATTTACCCTATCTGTACCCCTCATAATTTCGTAACCCTCTTTTAAATCTCCTCTCAATCTTCTATGCTCTAAAGAATACAGTCCTAACCTATTCAATCCTTCCTAATAACTCAGGTCCTCAAGCAACATCCTTGTAGTAAACTTCCTCTGTACTCTTTCAACCTTATTTACATACTTCCTGTAGGTAGGTGACCAAAACTGCACAAAATACTCTAAATTAGGCTTCACCAACGTCTTTACAATTTCAATATAACATCCCACCTCCTGTACTCAACACTTTGATTTACGAAGTGCCAAAAGCTTTCTTTACAACCCTATCTGCCTGTGATGCCACTTTCAATGAATTATGGACCAAAACCCTTTGTTCCACTGCACTCCTCAGTGCCCTACCATACACTGTGCAAGACCTATTCTAGATGGTCAACACCTTGCACTTACTGGCATTAAATTCCATCTGCCAGATTTTTTTTCAGCCCATTTTTCCAGCTGGTCCAGATCTCGCTTCCAGACCTGCAAACTCTTATAGTCTTCCTCACTGTTCACTACACCCCCAATCTTGGTGTCGCCTGCAAATTTGCTGATCCAGTTAACCACTTTATCATCCAAATCATTAATATACATGACAATGGACCCTGGACCCAGCAGTGGCCACAGGCTTCCAATCAGAGAGGCAACCCTCTAATACCACTCTCTGGCTTCTCCCTCAAAACCAATGTCTAACCCAATTCTTGATCAACTTCCCTTGCAGGACCTTGTCAAATGCTTTGCCAAAGTACATGCGGTCAACATCCACAGCCTTGCGTTCATCAACTTTCCTGGTACCTCCTCAAAAATGTCTATAAAGTTGGTTAGACATGACCTACCACACACGAAGCCATTCTGGCTATCCTTAATTAGTCCAGGTATATCCAAATACTCATATCTGGACCCTTAGAATATTTTCCAATAAGTTTCCCACTACTGATGTCTGGCTCACCAGCCTATAATTTCATGGTTTATTTTTAGAGCCTTTCTTATACAGTGGAACACCATTAGATTTCCTCCAATCCTCCGGTATCTCACCTATTGCTAACAATGACTTAAATATAAGACCATAAGACACAGGAGCAGAATTAGGCCATCTGGCTCATCAAATCTGCTCCGCCATTCAATCATGCCTGCTCCTTTTTTTCTTCACCTCAACCCCAGTTCCAGCCTTCTCCCTGTAACCTTTGATGCCATGTCCTACCAAGAACCTATCAATCTCTGCCTTAAATACACCCAGGAACCTGGCCTCCATGGCTGAATGTGGCAACAAATTCCACAAATTCACCACCCTTTGGTGAAAGAAATTTCTCCGCATCTCTGTTTTGAAAAGGCACCCCTCTATCCTGAGGCTGTGCCCACTGGTCCTAGATTCTTCCACCTTGGGAAACACCCTTTCCACATCTGCAGGCCTTTCAACGTTCGAAAAGTTTCAATGAGATCCCCCCTCTTCCTTCTGAATTCCAGCAAGTACAGACCCAGAGCCATGAAACGTTCCTCGTATGATAACACTTTCATTCCTGGAATCATCCTTGTCAACCTCCTCTGGACACTCTCCAATGCCAGCACATCTTTTCTTAGATGAGGGGCCCAAAACTGTTCTCAATACTCAAGGTGAGGCCTCACCGGTGCCTTATAAAGACTCAGCATCACATCCTGGACGTGAAAGGCAGCTTGTACTAGAGCCTACCAGAGAGAACGCAATTCTAGATTTAGTGTTGTGCAATGAACCGGATTTGATCAGGGACCTTGAGGTAAAGGAGCAATAAGGAGGTAGTGACCATAATATGATAAGTCTTAATCTACAATTTGAGAGAGAGAAGGGAAACTCGGAAGTGTCAGTATTACAGTTGAACAAAGGGAACTATGGTGCTATGAGGGAGGAGCGGGCCAAAGTTCAATGGAACAATACCCTAGCAGGGATGACAATGGAACAGCGATGGCAAGTGCTTCTGGGAATAATGAGGAAGGTGCAGGTTCAGTTCATTCCAAAGAGGAAGAAAGATCCTAAGGGGAGTAAGGGGAGGCCGTGGCTGACAAGGGAAGTAATGGACAGTATAAAAATAAAAGAGAAGAAGTATAACATAGCAAAGACAAGTGGGAAGCCGGAGGATTGGGAAACTTTTAAAGAGCAACAGAAGGTAACTAAAAAGGCAATACGCGGAGAAAAAATGAGATACAAAGGTAAACTAGCCAAGAATATAAAGGAGGATAGTAAAAGCTTCTTTAGGTATGAAAAGGAAAAAAAAAATTAAGACCAAAATTGGGCCCTTGAGGACAGAAGTGGGTGACTTTATTATGGGGAACAGGGAAATGGCAGACGAGTTGAACAGGTACTTTGGATCTGTCTTCACTAGGGAAGACACAAACAATCTCCCAGATATAATAGTGGCCAAAGGAGCTAGGGTAATGGATGAACTGAAGGAAATTTATATTAGGCAGGAAATGGTGTTGGACAGGCTGTTGGGTCTGAAGGCTGATGGTCTGCATCCCAGGGTACTTAAGGAGGTGGCTTTAGAAATCGTGGACGCATTGGTAATCATTTTCCAATGTTCTATAGATTCAGGATCAGTTCCTGTGGATTGGAGGGTGGCTAATGTTGCCCCTCTCTTCAAGAAGGGAGGAAGAAAGAAAACAGGGAATTATAGACCGGTTAGCCTGACGTCGATGGTGGGAAAGATGCTGGAGTCAATTATAAAAGATGAAATTATGACACGTCTGGATAGCAGTAACAGGATAGGTCCGAGTCAGCATGGATTTACGAAGGGGAAATCGTACTTGACTAACCTTCTGGAATTTTTTGAGGATGTAACTATGAAAATGGACAAGGGAGAGCCAGTGGAAGTAGTGTACCTGGACTTTCAGAAAGCCTTTGATGAAGTCCCACATAGGAGATTAGTGGGCAAAATTAGGGCACATGGTATTGGGGGCAGAGTACTGACATGGATTGAAAATTGGCTGGCTGACAGAAAACAAAGAGTAGCGATTAACGGGTCCCTTTCGGAATGGCATGCGGTGACCAGTGGGGTACCGCCGGGTTCAGTGCTGCGACCGCAGCTGTTTACAATACATATTAATGATTTAGATGAAGGAATTAAAAGTAACATTAGCAAATTTGCCAATGACACAAAGATGGGTGGTAGTGTGAAATGTGAGGAGGATGTTATGAGAATGCAGGGTCACTTGGACAGGGTGGGTGAGTGGGCAGATGCATGGCAGATGCAGTTTAACGTGGATAAATGTGAGGTTATCCACATTGGTGGTAAGAACAGGAAAGCAGGTTATTATCTAAATGGAGTCAAGTTAGGAAAAGGGGAAGTAAAACGAGATCTAGGTGTTCTTGTACATCAGTCACTGAAAGCAAGCATGCAAGTACAGCAGGCAGTGAAGAAAGCTAATGGCATGCTGGCCTTCATAACAAGGGGAACTCAGTATAGGAGGAAAGAGGTCCTTCTGCAGCTGTACAGCGTCCTGGTGAGACCACACCTAGAGTAGTGTGTGCAGTTAGTCTCCAAATTTGAGGAAGGACATTCTTGTTATTGAGGGAGTGCAGCGTAGGTTCACAAGATTAATTCCTGGGATGGCGGGACTGTCATATGTCGAAAGATTGGAGCGACTGGGCTTGTATACTCTGGAATTTAGAAGGCTGAGAGGGGATCTTATTGAAACATATAAGATTATTAAGGGATTGGACACACTGGAGGCAGGAAGCATGTTCCTGCTGATGGGTGAGTCCAGAACCAGAGGCCACAGTTTAAGAATAAGGGGTAGGCCATTTAGAACGGAGTTGAGGAAAAACTTTTTCACCCAGAGTGGTGGATATATGGAATGCTCTGCCCCAGAAGGCTGTGGAGGCCAAGTCTCTGGATGTTTTCAAGAAAGAGATGGATAGAGCTCTTAAAGATAGCGGAATCAAAGGTTATGGGGATAAGGCAGGAACTGGATACTGATTGTGGATGATCAGCCATGATCACAGTGAATGGCGGTGCTGGCTCGAAGGGCCGAATGGCCTACTCCTGCACCTATTGTCTATTGTCAAATAGCTTTCACAACATTGCATCCAGATATAATCGTATGGTCTGACACCAGTAGAGAAGTGGTTATTGGTGAACTCACAGTCCCCCTGGGAAGACAACATCGATGAAGCCCATGAGTGCAAGTTAACCAAGTATGCAGAATTAAGATCAGAGTGCAGAGACAGAGGGTGGAAGGTCTCATGCTATCCATTCGAAGTAGGTTGCCGTGGGTTTATTGCGTTCACTCTCCAGAAGTGGCTGCATGACCGTGGCTTCACTAGAAGAGAGATCAAGTCAACCAGCAGGGCTGTAGCTGAGGCAGCAGAGAAAGGTTCAGCATGGGTGTGGACCAAGTATGTCCACAGGGGCAGATAGTCAGACAGTGTATACATATCTTGCAAATCCTTCAGTAGTTGCATAGACACCTGAAGAGCAGACTATCTGTTGGATGGAGAAGTGACCAACAACTCTGATAGAGGCAGATGCCAAGTTTTTAAGCTCACCAGTGGGAAGTGGTGCTTTAGCATTGCTGGCCCACCACCTCGAGGGAGTCTTGATCATAAGCGGGCCGAAACTCCTGAAGACAGGTGGCAGATCAACTGATTATCCCACTGGTGATAGCACAGGACAGTTAACATCTTAGTCCACGTGTATTTTGTAACTCTTGCCTAGAGGTATTCTAGACCTCTTGAAATGAATGCTAACATAGCAATTGACTTCCTCACCATCGACTCAACCTACAAGTTAACCTTTTTAGGTCTGCACAAGGACTGCCAAGTCCCTCTGCATATCAGATTCCCGGATTTTCTCCCCATCTATGAAAAAGTCCGCACATTTATTTCTACTACCAGAGTGTATGACCATGTATTTCCCAACAATATATTTCATTTGCCACTTTCTTGCCCATTCTCCTAATCTGTCTAAGTCCTTCTGCATCCTACCCATTTCCTCAACACTACTTGCCCCTTCACCAATCTTCGTATCATCTGCAAACTTGGCAACAAAGCCATCTATTCCATCATCTAAATCATTTATATACAGCATAAATGAAGTGGTTCCAACACCAACCCCTGCAGAACACTACTCGTTCTGCACCCAACCAGAAAAGGATCCTTTTATTCCCACTCACTGCCTCCTACCAATCAGCCAGTGCTCTAACCATGTTAGTAACTTCCCTGTGATACCATGGGCCCTTAACTTGGTAAGCAGCCTCATGAGTGGCACCTTGTCAAAGGCCTTTGGAAAGTCCAAATATACAACATCCACTGCATCCCCTTTATCTATCCTACTTGTAATCTCCTCAAAGAATTTCAACAGGCTTGTCAGGTAGGATTTTCCCTGAAGGAAACCATGCTGACTTTGTTCTATCTTGTCCTGTGTCACCAAGTACTCCATCACTTCATCCTTAACAATTGACTCCAACATCTTCCCAACCACTGAGGTCAGGCTAACTGATCTATAACTTCCTTTCTGCTGCCTTCCTCCTTTCTTGAAGAGTGGAGTAACATTTGTAATTTTCCAGTCTTCTGGCACCATGCCAGAGTCCAATGATTTTTGAAAGATCATTTCTAATGCCACAATAATCTCTAACCTTCTTTTAGATCATCATTGGTAGTGGCATTAGGTATTCTAGACCTCTTGAAATGAATGCTACCATGGCATTTGCCTTCCTCACCACCGACTCAAATATCTCTTCTAGCGCCTCGGCAATTTCTGCATTTGCCTCCTGCAGGATCCCAGGGAACACCTCATCAGGCCCTAGGGAGTTATCCACCCTAACTTGCCTCAAGACAGCAAACACCCTCCTCCTCTAATCTGTATAGCATCTATGAAGTCAATACTGCTTTCCCTCACTTCTTTAGACTCTCTGTCCATCTCCTGAATAAATACAGATGCAAAAAATTCATTTAGGATCTTCCCATCTCCTTTGGCTCCACGCACGGATTACCATTCTGCTCTTCCAGAGGACCAGTTTTGTCCCTTACAATCCCTTTGCTCTTAACATATTTGTAGAATCCCTCAGGATTCTCCTTCACCTTGTCTACCCGGGCAACCTCCTGCCTTCTTTTAGCCCTCCTGATTTCTTTCTTCAGTGTTTGCTTGCATTTCTTATATTCCATAACCACCTTATTTGTTCCTACCTGCATATATTCCTGCTATGCGCCTCCTTCTTTTCTTAACCAGGGCCTCAATAATGTTTGAAAACCAAGGTTCCCCAAATATGTTATCTTTACCTTTTATTGTGACAGGCACATACAAGCCTGTTCTCTCATAATTTCACTTTTGAAGGCCTCCCACTCATTAAGTATACCTTTGCCAGAAAGCTGCCTGCCCCAATCCACGCTTCTCAGATCCTTTCTGATACCATCAACATAGGCCATTCTTCAACTTAGAATCTCAACCCACAGACAAGACCTATCTTTTTCCATATTAAGATTTCCCTATTTCTATATTCAATACTGATTAAGGAAACTTTCCTGAACACATTTGAGACTTGATCACATCCACCCCTTTTACAGTTCGTGAGTTGCAGTCAATATGCATTATCTATGTCCCTATGTCTTTCTTTAAGTACAAACACTGCATAGAGTTCTTCATATAAAATTTCACTACAGCCATACATAGCCTCAGCATGACTTGCTTACATATACCACCCCCCCATTAAAAAAAAGCTTTCATAACTGATCTCCCTATCCACATTCTGTGTTAGGAATCAGCATACCAGGATTCTCCTTGGCACCATTTTAATGCTATCTTATTTTTCCCTGATGAAGTGCATTTTCCTAAAACTGTGACAAACCTCTATATACACAGTTTAGAGCAGCGGTCCCCAACCACCGGACCGTGGACCAGTACCGGGCCGCAGAGCATTTGCTATCGGGCCGCGAGGAAACGATATGATTTGGCGACATGAGTCAGCTGCACCTTTCCTCATTCCCTGTGTCGCCCACTGTTGAGCTTGAACACACGCGAGGTCATTAACAGCGCGGCATTGATGTCAGTGCGGGAAGAAGATCAACTCCTCGAGCTTGCAAATGACGGCGGGCTGAAAAGTATGTTTGACATAACATCTCTGCCGGCATTCCGGATCAAAGTCAAGGCTAAATATCCTGAGATAGCCACGAAAGAACTGAAAACGTGGCTTCCACTTCCAACATATCTCTGCAATGAATGCAACGAAAACTAAGTAGACTGGACATAAGGAACCTCCTTCGAGTATCGCTGTCTCCCATCACCCCTCAATAGGACCGTCTTGTTGCAGGGAAATAAGCCCAGGGCTCCCACTGATTCAGCGATACTGGTGTGTTGCAATGACTTTATATGTTCATACGGGGAAAATATGTGCTGTGTGTTTAATATTCAAACGTTACTTCAAATGTTATGATGCTATTGACTGATAAGTGACTTATATAACCATATAACAATTACAGCACGGAAATAAGCGATCTCGGCCCTTCTAGTCCGTGCCGAAAGCTACTCTCACCTAGTCCCACCGACCTGCACTCAGCCCATAACCCTCCATTCTTTTCCTGTCCGTATACCTATCCAATTTTACTTTAAATAATATCGAACCTGCCTCTACCACTTCTACTGGCAGTTCTTTCAACACTTCAAGCTCCCTGTCCTCCCCTGATGATTGACTCATCACTATATTCATGCGAGGAAAATATGCGCTATGTGTTTAATATTAAATTCGTTAGATAAACCCTTTTAGAAACGAAATTGAGTGTATTAGCCCCTTATTACCAATATTCCGGTCGTGATGAACACCCCCCGCGCCCGAACAGAATCGCCAAAAACGCTTTGCAGAGAATAATATCAGCAGGTACACGCATGCGCAGGTCACACATGCGCACTGGTGCCCGCACAAGGCCTCATGGTCATTGTAGTCTATCTTTGACTGCTACTCTTGTCTGTTAGCAACCCTCTACCCCCCCACCCCCCCGCCCACCCGGGTCGGCCGGTCCGCAAGAATACTGTCAATATTAAACCGGTCCGCAGCGCAAAAAAGGTTGGGGACCCCTGGTTTAGAGTATCCAAAATAGTTGAATCACGGCTTGGTATTGAAACACCAATGCACAGGAACAGAAAAGGCTACAAAAACTGGTGGACATAGTCACTTTCTATAACTCATGTTCTCAGTATTATTTATTTACTTTTTATTATTTGCACAATTTGTCATTTTTGCATAGTGATTATTTATCAGTCTTTGTTATGTATAGTCTTTTATAAATTGTATTGTATTTCTTCATTTTCTTGTAAATGCCTGCAAGAAAATGAATCTCAGGGTAAAAAATCTACTTTTAACATAGAACATAGAACAGTACAGCACATTACAGGCCCTTCAGCCCATAATGTTGTGCTGACCCTCAAACCCTGCCTCCCATATAACCCCCCACCTTAAATTCCTCCATATACCTGTCTAGTAGTCTCTTAAACTTCACTAGTGTATCTGCCTCCACCACTGACTCAGGCAGCGCATTCCACACATCAACCACTCTGAGTAAAAAACCTTCCTCTAATATCCCCCTTGAACTTCCCACCCCTTACCTTAAAGCCATGTCCTCTTGTATTGAGCAGTGGTGCCCCAGGGAAGAGGTGCTGGCTATCCACTCTATCTATTCCTCTTATAATCTTGTACACCTCTATCATGTCTCCTCTCATCCTCCTTCTCTCCAGAGTAAAGCCCTAGCTCCATTAATCTCTGATCATAATGCATACCCTCCAAACCAGGCAGCATCCTGGTAAATCTCCTCTGTACCCTTTCCAATGCTTCCACATCCTTCCTATAGTGAGGCGACCAGAACTGGACACAGTACTCCAAGTGAGGCCTAACCAGAGTTTTATAGAGCTGCATCATTACATCGCCACTCTTAAACTCTATCCCTCGACTTATGAAAGCTAACACCCCATAAGCTTTCTTAACTACCCTATCCACCTGTGAGGCAACTTTCAGGGATCTGTGGACATGTACCCCCAGATCCCTCTGCTCCTCCACACTACCAAGTATCCTGCCATTTACTTTGTACTCTGCCTTGGAGTTTGTCCTTCCAAAGTGTACCACCTCACACTTCTCCGGGTTGAACTCCATCTGCCACGTCTCAGCCCATTTCTGCATCCTATCAATGTCTCTCTGCAATCTTTGACAATCCTCTACACTATCTACAACACCACCAACCTTTGTGTCATCTGCAAATTGCCAACTCACCCTTCTACCCCCACATCTAGGTCGTTAATAAAAATCATGAAAAGTAGAGGTCCCAGAACAGATCCTTGTGGGACACCACTAGTCACAATCCTCCAATCTAAATGTACTCCCTCCACCATGACCCTCTGCCTTCTGCAGGCAAGCCAATTCTGAATCCACCTGGCTAAACTTCCCTGGATCCCATGCTTTCTGACTTTCTGAATAATAATCCATTCTATCTCACATTCATCTTCCTATCCACTTGTTAAACCTGTCTAAGCACCTCTGCATCAGCTCACAGTTCCCTCGTTTTGAAACATCAGCGTTACATACTGACTTTTTAGATCATCATTAAAGCAGACACCCCAGAACTAATCCTCAAGATACTACAGTTGTATTTATAATAAATCTGATTCCTTCATACTTACCTTCATGCTCTATAAGGGCTAGTGCGACATCAGTTGTGACCTCAATTCCAGAACTGATTGACACATGACAAGCTTTCAGCGAAGACAATGCAGAATCCACAGAGCTTAAGGATATTACAGGCATGATGGTCGGCCGCCCAGGCATCTTATCACAAAGTCAACCTGTACACAACAAAAATTAGACAATTAAGCAGTGAATATAGAACATAACACAGTACAGACCCTTCTGCCCATGACATTGGGCCAATCTTTTAACCTACTCTAAAATCAATTTAACCCTTCCCTCACACATAGCCCTCTCTTTTTCATCCATGTGCCTAAATTTCCCTAATGTATCTGTCTCCTTCACCACTGTCCACGGCAGGGTGTTCCACACACCCACTACTCTCAATGTAAAAATACTTACCTCTGACATCCCTCCTATATTTTCCTCCAAGCACCTTAAAATTATACCCCCTTGTATTAGCTATTTTTGACCTGGGTAAAGTTTGTCTGGCTGTCCACTCGATCTATGCCTCTTATCATCTTGTATACCTCTACTAAGTCACCCCTCACTCTCTACCTTTCCAAGAGAAAACCCCTAGCTCAATCAACCTATCCTCATGAGACAGGCTGTCTAATCCAGGAGGCATCCTAGTAAATCTCCTCTGTACCCTCTCTAAAGCTTCCACATTTTTTCTATAATCAGGTGATCATAACTGAACACAAAAGTGTGGTCTAACCAGGGTTTTAAAGAGTACAGTGGACAGCATTCTGACAGGCTGCATCACTGCAGACATCCCACCTCACCCGGAAGTTCTGGGAGTCTCTCGCATATCGATCGTGGCTCCCTGATGCCCGGAGATTATATTCAATATCCCGGAAATCGATTCTTTTGAGAAAGGGAGGGAGAGGGAGAGTGAGCAACCTGATTGGTCGCACTTCGTGCTAAGAGCGGTCCCCAACCACCAGGGAAACAATATGATTTAGCGATATGAAATTATATGAGTCAGCTGCACCTTTCCTCATTCCCTGTCATTGTTGAATTTGAACGCACGCAAGGTCATTACCCACGTGTCATCCATGTCAGCGCAGGAAGAAGATCAACTCCTCAAGCTGGCAAATGACGGCGGGCTGAAAAGTATGTTTGACATAACATCTCTGCCGGCATTCCGGATCAAAGTCAAAACTGAATATCCTGAAATAGCCACGAAAGCACTATCCCTAACCCTAACCTTACGTTGCTTCTATTTCCAACATAGCTCTGTGAAGCGGAGTTTTCTGCAATGAATGCAACGAAAACTAAATTGTGGAATAGACTGGACATAAGAAATCCCCTTCGAGTATCGCTGTCTCCCACCACCCCTCAATGGCACCGTCTTGTTGCAGGAAAACAAGCCCAGGGCTCCCACTGATTCAGCGATATTGGTGTGTTGCAATGAGTTTATATGTTCATACGAGGAAAATATGCGCTGTGTGTTTAATATCCAAACGCTACTTAAAATGTTATGATGCTATTGACTTATAATTGACTTATCACTATATTCATGCGAGGAAAATATGCGCCCTGTTTAATATTAAATTTGTTAGATAAACCCTTTTAGAAACGAAATTGAGTGTATTAGCCACTTATAACTGACTTATAGTTGACTTATCACCTATATTCCGATCGTGATTCCCCCCCCCCCCCCAAGTCGGCCGGTCTGCAAGAATATTGTCAATATTGAACCGGTCCACGGTGCTAAAAAGGTTGGGGACCCCTGTTAAGTAGACCTATCAGTTTTCTCTGTGGGCGGGCTTTACAGCTGACCTCAAAAATAATGACAGTGTTGCTCGCTTCACTGTTTGCAACAGTGACTTTTCTATTGCCCATGGTGGGTTAAAATGTAAAAGACATGTTGAGGTTAGTTTAACAGGTGTCATTTGCTCATTAGCATAGCTAACGTTATTTAAACTAGCTGGCTGGCTGCTAAAGAGCTACGCTATTGATGTCCTACGTGATGAGGCCAAACTCCCTGTAAACTTGCTTAAAGTTGTAATAGAATAAACATGATAATATAAGTACGTATTTTAATGTCACATTTTCTGCATATACCCAACTTTGTTTACAGGTTAGACAAAATTACTAAACAAGGTATTAAATACACCCTTGGAGGTCGACCGGTGGGGGGGGGGGAATATGGGGTTGCAGGGGGCGGGGGTGCTACCTCCCTGAAATGAGTTTTTGCAGGGTGGGATGTCTGTCACTGCCTGGTATGGGGTGGGTGGGGGGGGGGGGCGGCGGCACTGCACAGGACCGAAAAAAGCTGCAGAGGGTTGTAAATTAACCGGCTCCATCTTGGGTACTAGCCTACGGAGTACCCAGAACATCTTCAAAGAGCAGTGTCCCAGAAAGGCAGCGTCCATTATTAAGGACGTCCAGCACCCAGGACTTTCTCACTGTTACCGTCAGGTAGGAGGTACAGCAGCCTGAAGGCACACACTCAGCGATTCAGGAGCAGCTTCTTCCCCTCTACCTTCTGATTCCCAAATGGATATTGAACCCGTGAACACTACCTCACTTTTTAAATATATATTACTTCTGTTTTTGCACATTTTTAATTTATTCAATATACGTATACTGTAATTGATTTTATTTATTATATTATTTTTCTTCTTCTTCTATATTATGTATTGCATTAAATTGCTGCTGCTAAGTGAATAAATTTCAAGACACATGCTGGTGACAATAAACCTGATTCTGATCTAACCTGGGCCACTGTTGTTTTATTTCTCCCCCAGCGAATGCTGCTACTTTTACCTCAGTCAACAACCTGAGTTCATGTTTGTACACTGCGACCCGGCCCTTCACTGAAACCCTACCACACATCAAGCCGCATTTTTTGTTGAGATTAGCACACGGAATCACGCAAACCTCACTCACCCAGCACTTCAGAATCCCAAACAAGACCAAGACCACGGCCACAGCCTGGGCCTCACTGTTCAAATAGCCGCCTGCTTCTCCAACCGCCGAGCATCCTGGGAGTTGTAGTTTACACTTCACTTCCCTGTTCATTACTTCCGGTGTCCCCTTGCCGAAACTATAAATTCCACAAAAGCAATGATGGTTGCAGGACCTCGTCGTAGACAACACCTGTCGTGGCTTTATTAATTTCAAAATCTTTTTAAGTAAAAGTGTCTGCTTTTCAAGTGTGGGCTGGTGGGGGCTTCTGTACAGGACCGAAAGAAGCTGCGGAGGGTTTTAAATTTAGTCGGCTCCATTTTTGGTGATAGATTAAGAAAGATCAGACCAAATAAGCACATCGTACAAAACCTTGGAAGCAGACATTTTCTGTCCCTCTGTTTTCATAGATTTTAATGAACGCTAAAGAAGAATAGTTGATTTCCCATTCTACCTCATCAGAGCCCTTGTGCTTTTTTTGTCTATCTGCACTGGACTTTCTCTGTAGCTGTAACACTATTCTGCGTTCTGTTTTTAACTACCTCAATCGACTTATGTATGACACCAAAGTTATTCATGGTATCTCAATATCAGAAACCATTACCATACCTGGCAGCTCCTGACAAACAACTTGATTTTTGAAAACCAAAATTATTGCAGCTGGTGGGAATCCTGAAATAAAACAGAAAATACTGAAAACACTCATTAGGTCAGGCAGTGTTGTGGAAAGAAAGTTAAGAGCTGATGTTTCAGGTCCAAGACCCTGCATCAGAGCTGAATGTGATTTTAACAACATATACAAAACACTGGGGAAACCCAACACTTCCAGCAGCATCAACAGTGGACGTTTCGGACCCAGACCTTTCATTAAGATTGGAAAGGAAAGGGATAGAAGTCAAAGTAAGAAGGTTGGTGAGAGAGGAAGGAGTGCAATGGATGAAGCCAGGTGAGTGGGAAGGTTGGTGAGTGGGAGAGGAGGGATGAAATGATAGGAGAAAAAGATAAAGGGCAGAAGAAGGAATCTGATCAGAGAGGAGAATGGACCATGGGTGAAAGGGAAGGAGAAGTACCAGGTGATAGCAGACTCTCACCTGCCAGCATACTCCATCCCCTCCCCCTGGCTTTAGTACCTTTCCTTTCCAGTCCCAATGAAAGGTCTTGGCCCAAAACGTTGACTGTTTATTCCTCTCCGTAGATGCTGCCTGATCTGCCATGTTCCTCCAGTAATTTTTTGTGTGTTGCTCAAGTAACTCTGGGCTTTCGGTGGATAAGACTTTAGTTCACCAACCTATTCCCACTCTGACTTCTCTCTACTCTTGTAACTTTTTCCAACAAACTCAGCACAAGCTAGTGGGACTGCACCTCATCCTATAACTCGAGAAATTTACAGCTTTTTGGATTTAACATTGAATTCAGCAACTTTAGATATCCAGCAGTTCTCATTTTTGTGTATCACCTAGCATCTGAGAATTCCAACAGTTTGTTTAGCTGCTTATTACATCAGAATTGGGCTTACTCTCACCAGCATATATCATGAAATTTACCGTCATTATGCTACCATGCATAATAATAAAAACTCAATTACAGTAAGTATATATATATATATATATATATATGAAAGTTAAATTAAGTAAGCAGTGCAAAAGAGTAGTGAGTTGGTGTTCATGCATTCAATGTCCAATCAGAAATCGGACGGCAGAGTGGAAGAAGCTGTTCCTGAATCATTGGGTGTGTGCCTTCAGGCTCCTGTACTTCCTCCCTGTTGGTAACAATGAGAAGAGGGCATGTCCTGGGCGTTGGGGGTCCTGAATAATGGATGCCATCTTCCTAAGGCACTGCTCCTTGAAGATGTCTTGGATACTATGGAGGCTAGTACCCAAACTGGAGCTGACTAATTTTACAAGTTTTTGTAGCTTCTTTTGATCCTGTGCAGTAGCACCCCCCACCCCCCTCCATACTGGACAGTGATGCAGCCTGTCAGAATGCTCTCCACGGTACATCTGTAGAAGTTTTTGAGTGTTTTAGGTGACAAACCAAATCTCCTCAAACTCCTAATGAAATCTAGCCAATGTCTTGCCTTCTTTATAGCTGCATTGATATGTTGGGACCAGGTAGATCCTCAGAGATATTGACACCCAGGAATCCTCTCCCTCTAGCTCACCCTCTCCACTTCTGATCCCTTTATGAGGATTGGTTCGTGTTCCCTCATCTTACCCTTCCTGAAGTCCACACTCAGCTCTTTGGTCTTACTAACATTGAGTGCAAGGTTGCTGCTGCAACACCACTCAACTAGTTGGTATATCTCCATCCTGTACACCCTCTCATCTCCATCTGAGGTTCATTCATCATCAAATTTATAGATGGCATTTGAGCTATACTTAGCCACACAGTCATGGGTATAGAGAGAGTAAAGCAGAGGACTAAGCACACACCACTGAGGTACGCCAGTGTTGATCATCAGCGAGAAGGAGATATTATCACCAATCCGCACAGATTGCGGTCTTCCGGTTAAGAAGTCCAGGATCCAATTGCAGAAAGAGGTACAGAGATCTAGGTTCTATAGCTTATCGATCAGGACTGCAGGAATGATGGTGTTAAAAGCTGAGCTATAGTCAATGAACAGCAACCTGACATAGGTATTTGTATTGTCCAGGTGATTCAAGGCTGTTTGAAGAGCCACTGAAATTGCATCTGCCGTGGACTTATTGTGGCAACAGGCAAATTGCAGTGGGCCCAGGTCCTTTCTGAGCAGGAGTTCATTCAAGCCACGAACAACCTCTCAAAGCATTTAATCACCGTAGATGTGAGAGCTACTGCCAATAATCATTAGGGCAACTCACACTACTCTTCTTGGGCACTGGTATAATTGTTGCCCTTTTGAAACGTGGGAAATTCTGACTGGAGGTTGGAGATGCCCTTGAATACTCCCATCAACTGGTTGACACGTTTTCAGAGCCTTACCAGGTATTCCATCAAGACCTGCTGCCTTGAGAGGGTTCACCCTCCTGAAAGACAGGCTGACATCGGCCTCCAAGACAGATCACAGGGTCACCTGATGCAGCAGGAATCTTCACAGCTGTAGTTATATTTTCCCTTTTAAAGTTAGCATAAAAGGCGTTGAGCTCGTCTGGTAGTGAAGATTCACTGCTATTAGGTTTCACTTTGTAGGAATTAATGTCCTGCAAACCCTGTCAGAACTGACATGCATCTGGTGTCACCTCCAACCTCACTTGGAATTGTCTCTTTACTCTTGAAATAGCCTACAGTCCTGGGTCAGCAGAGTTAAGTGCCACAGATCGAGCCCTCAGCGGATGACAAACCTCCCTAGTCCATCTATAGCTTTTGGTTTGGGAATGTACAGTAAGTCTTTGTAGGCACACACTCATCCACACAGGTTTTAATGAAGCCGGTAACAGCTGCAGCATACTCACCCAGTCTCAAAGATGAGTGCTTCCCTTGTCCATACCTTCTTGGTCCTCACTACTGGTGTTGCAGTCTTCAGTCTCTGCCTGTACTCAGGGAGTAGAAGTACAGCTAGGTGGTCAGACTTCCCAAAGTGAGGGCGTGGAATAGCACGGTAAGCACTCTGATTGGATCCTTAAGGACAGGTGCCACCTTGTTGAGGCATCGCTCCAAGATGTCCTGGATGCTGGAGAGGCTGGTGCCCATGATAGAACTGACTGAGTTCACAACTTTCTGCAACTTATTTCAATCCTGTGCAGTGCCCCCATACCAGAAGGTAAGGCAGCCAGTTAGAATGCTCGGTACAGTACATCTACAGAAATTTGCGAGTGTCTTTGGTGACATACCAAGTCTCCTCAAACTCCTAATGAAATATAGCCCCATTATTTACATCTATTATTTTCTCCAATTCATACTCATTCTAGGTCTACTTATTGCCATAGCCTTTTCCAGCCATTTTTACACCTCTCCATTACTGTATTTTCCCATTTAAACTTCTCTGCCTTATTACAGAACCTTCCCTTTAATTCTCTCCTCTCTCTGAATTCTAAGACTCGTTTCATCTCTGATCATTCCTAATCACGATGAAATGGTCATCAACCTGAAAAGATTCTCAGTATTTCTAGCAATCTTAGGTGTTTGAACTTAAGAGTTCTGTGCAAGAACTAATCTTTTATGCCATTTTCATGCAGCCACCATTGGGCAGGAGGTACAGAAGCCTGAAGTTCCACACTGCCTGGTTCAAGAAAAGCTCCTTCGCTTTGACCATTCAAATCTTGAACCATTTGGCACAGCCCTAATCAATAGAGTTTAGCTATCATTTTGATTAAGTTGCACTAAACAGGCTTTGATTTTTTGTTATTTTTGTTCTAATTGTTTTCTTTGTTTAAAAAGAAGTATCTGGCAATTATATCCAAATTATGCTTAATGTAATGTTTTTCTTGTGAATGCTGAATACAGTATGTGATGCTATGTGCTGTGATACTGATAGTTAAGTTTTTCATTACATGTGCATACACGTGCCTGCACATACAACAATAAATTGAACTTTGATCCTATAACATCGAACAACTTTTAAATATATTAAGACCTCCACCTGAACTGTCACATAGTCACCAACTATGATTACTGGCCATGATTCCCACAGATGGGAAATGGGAATTAAACTTCATCAAATAATCGACCAATACTCATTCTCTGGAAGTACTCAGTGGGTTGAGCAGCACTTGGAGGAGGAAAAGAATTCCAGATGCTGAGTTCTTCCAACACATTGATTGCTGCTTCCAGATTCCAGCAGAGTTCAAAGTAAATTTATTATCAATGTATATGTCACCAATACTACCCCAAGATTAATTTTTTGCAGGCATTCACAGTGAACCAAAGGAATACAATAGAATCAATGAAAAAATACAACGACAACAGCCTGTGAACAAAGAATGAACTCTGCAAATAAAAAAAGTATTGATAATTAAGTACAGAAATAATACTGAGAACATGATGTGTAGGATATGATTCAACAAGTTGTGAAATAAGTTCAGAGTTGAAGTGAGTGGTTACCCATGCTGGTTCAGGAGGCTGATGGTGGTAGGGTAATATTTTTTCCTGAACCTGGTGGTGTGGCCTAAGATTCCTGTACCTCCTTCCCAATGGCAGCAATGAGAAGAGAGCATGGCTTGATTACAGCCTCTTGTGTCTCCACAATATTAATTCATTCATGGCCACTTCATCTCGATGTTGGAGGAAATGTAAATCATGTTCTATTGTACTTCAATACATTTAGCAGAAAGAAAGATGACCAATATAATACACACAGAATGCTGGAGGAACTCAGCTGGTCAGGCAGCATCTATAGAGGGGAATAAATGATTGACATTTCAGACCTAGACCCTTCATCAGGGCTGGAAAGGGGGAAGAAGTCAGAATAAGAAGGTGGGGGGATGGAGTGTAGAATCTGGCAGATGACAGGCGAGACCAGGTGAGGGGGAAGTTGGGTGGGTGGGGGAAGGGGAGATTATAGGTGGAACAGGTAAAGAGTCAGAGGAGGAATCTGATAGGAGGGGGCATGGCCAATGGAAGAAAGGGAAGGAGGAGGAGCACCAGAAGGACATGATGGGCTGGCTTGAAGAAGGGCTAAGAGGGGATCCAGAACAGGGAATGCAAAGAGAGGGTGAGGGGAGAAATTACCAGAAGTTAGCAAAATCAATGTTCATTTCATTAGGTTGGAGGCTACCCAGATGGAATATGAGGTGTTACTCCTAGATGACAATGGCCTCATTGTGACGACCAGTGCTGTTTTAGACAATGGATTAGATTTATTTAACGAGGACATGACTTTACCTTCAATTGCCCATCTCCAAATTCTTGCTCTTCTGTATTTCTTTACCCCAGTTTCTCTCTGTCTGTCATCATCCATATATTAATGAATGATTACCTGATCCAGCAGAAATGTAGAATTCTGCCATGGACCATCCAAGCATGGCTACCAAATGAGGAGGGGGCTAGTAACCCTGTTCGTAAAAACCCAGAGCTACTGAAACGCAACAGAAGCTCCAAAGACCTCATCACTGGGACAGAAAGGTTCTTCACCTAGAAGATTTATAGAGTCGTATGGCCGCAAGTCTGTGGAAGCCTCTGGGTTGATAGAGGCCAGCCAAAGAAAACCTGGCAATGCAACCAAGAAAATGAGCACACCTGGGGACAACTTGAAAGACTGGCCCAGGACAGAGGACTCTGATGAGCTGCTGTAGGCAGCCTATGCCCCAGCAGGGGTGATGGGAATATAGACAACATGTATCCCAGAACACCAATTAAAAAAAAAAATCACTGAACCTAGCAACTTATTACGCGTCATATTATTTATTCTATTGAAATACAGCACGGACTAAGCCCTTCCATCCAGGCCAACCAGCAAACCCCCAATTAGAAACAATTTACAATGACCATTTCACCTGTAGGCTAGTACACCTTCGGAGTGTGGAAGTAAACTCGCTTGGGCACCAGGAGAATGTCAAACTCCTCACAGAGAGCAGCGGGAATTGATCTCAGGTCACTGGTACTGTACAGTGATGTATGCTATACTACTTGATTTACTTTGCAATTGTTCCAGGTTAATTATTACAAATTTTTCTCACTTTCTGGATCGTGATGCAACATAAACCAACATTTTGACCCAGTTAAGAGCAGCAGGAACTTGAATTATTTAGCAACTGAAAGTGATCGTTTAATAAGATTAAATGGCAAATATTTTCAGAAAATATGTGAACAAAATTATATTAATGTCAGGAGCATATTCCACATATTTCTCATTCCTTTGGATTTACAAATGCCTTTTTTTAAAATTAAGTGCAATCATGAATAGCCAGATCAGAAATGCTGATCAAGTCAACTAGTTCCCAAAGAGAACTCTGATAGGCCAATCAGACGGTTCACTGCTGCTCAGCCATAGAACACAAAAAAAATCATATGTACAATTAAGAAACATTAAAAAATAGTAGAAATTCTGGAGTCATGATGAAGTCTGCTGGAGAGAGACATTTATACACATGCTGTCCTCCATAATTCAAAGAGATTGAAGGATAAGGTTGCAGGGTGATAAAACATGGCAGGAGCACTTGGAACTAAAAACTAACGCCTGTCTTGTTTTCAAGGCTTCAAGCCTGGTTTACCCTATTAAGTAAAAACATCTCCACTTCTGCCCTATCAAATTATTAATTCCATTAAATTAGACCTTAGCTATTAGAACCCAAATTCTACAAGCTTTTATATGTCCTCTCATTTCTGGATCAGAAATGCTGGTACTTGCTGGCTGCTCACAGCCCATACATAGGTTGTATTGGTTGTTAAAACAAATGATATACTTCACTGTATGTTTTGATTAACTTTGATTAATCAATGAATCTGAATAGTTCTGTATGCTTTTTAAAGTAAAAGCAGGGAACATTATATATAGTCAAACCAAGGTCCAAGTGCTCTTCTGTTTAATTCTACCCATTTAGAGATGATCTACATTGCACAATTTGAATTTTTAGTGGCCTCAATAATGTCATCTTTAGATTTAGTGTATAAAAAATAATACATTTGCTTTCATACCTATTTAAAGATTATTATAAGCAAAGTGTGGTTTACTTACTCTATCAAAATGTACTGCATTAAATTAAGTTTTATTGCAGATCAATTGGCCAGTTCTATGTCTATTCTGTAATGTTAATATCTTCATGTATCCTGTCATATTCTTCCATGACATTATTTCCATCCCCAATTTAGAATCAGCTGCCTCATTAATAAATCAGTAATACATATTGAGAACATGAGCTGTAGAGACCTTGAAAGTGAGTGTTGAGCCTTTACAAGTAATTGTTTTACTCTGTTTTTACTGCCAAATTCAAAAGGAGAAATTGTTTATCTCCTTCCATAGTTTCATTTCCAATGAGTTTTTACATTGCTTTCAGTTTTAATATGCACAGATCTAATCCATTCAATCAAAATATATTTCCCACTACCATTTCTTCTCCACCCTGGCTTTTTACTTTAAATACTGAAGCATCATTTCTAATCTCCTCAAATTTCATGCCCATTGTAGCAGTTACACTGGTAAGTACAGAGACACAAGAGCTCATCAAAAACTTTACTATCACACCCTGTCAGTTTATCCTTTCAATCTGCTTGGTTTTCTTCAATCAATGGTTTCCACAGAATACAAGTTTTATTAGTTTAGTTGCTCATTTGATTCTTTTTATAAACCCCTGTATTCCCCCTCTCCTTTAGTGGTTGTTTCCTTTAGTTGCAATGTTGACTTCACTCCACCTTTCCTGGCTATAAGAGTGCAGACTCAGGGTCAGAAGACAGGGGAGAATAAAGACAAACAGATGAAAGTCATCACAGATGAAAGTCTACAAAGACCAATGTCAACCTCAGTCCAGTTGGAAGCCCTTTATTCACAGTGAATGAACAAGTTTAAAGTCCCATCATTAATATCTTGACGTCATTAGGGTGATGAATTTTCTACCAGCAAGTCTCTACCCCAAATTTAATCTGATATTTTAAATACAATTTTGCCCCTTCAATCACTGAACAACCTTTGCCCACTCTTCAAATTCATAGGCAGTATCCTCTGCACATCATGTTGAACTGTTGTTGGCAATACCTCTTAGTAAACTAGGACAACATATGTTAATGCAAGAACAACCTTCTGAATAGTAAGAGGTTAGTCAAGGGTTAAATTTAAAGTTCATGTTCAGTGCCATTTGACTGTCATTGAAACATTTAAAACCTTTAATTTTTTAATATTATTGAGATACAGCACAGAGTAGGCCTTTCCAGCACTTCTAACCCAGCAATCCTCAGATTTAATCCTAACCTAATCATAGGACAATTTACAATGACCAATTAGCCTACCAACCTGGAATGAAAGAGGAAGTCTGAGGACCCAGAGGAAGCCCACATGGTCACAGAGAAAATGTACCAACTCCTTATGGGCAGCAGTGTGAATGGAATTCGGGTCCCTGGTACTTTTTGTTCGGGGAGGGAGGATTTGGGGTTTGATTATCGTGCTGCTTTGCTTTTCATTCTTTGTTTCCTGGCTACTCAGAGAATTTCAGAGCTGTATACTTTGATAGTAATCTTTGAACCTTTGTGAGGCATTGTGCTAAACACAACTCCACCGTACCCAAATTATAAGTGAACATGTCAAATTAAAAGGAAGGAAAATAAAACTTCCAAGCAAAGCTCCCTTTAAAAGAGAGCTTCGTTTGTGGGACAGTTCGCTAGTTTATGCCACAAAAATTCTTAGAATGAATGTCTCAAGACCAAAGAGAAATGACAGAATAAGAGGTAGCTAATGCCAGTGGAAGTCATAGAGGTTGGTACAAATACAATCTTTAAAAGACATTTGGACAGGAACATGCTGAGGAATGGTTTAGATCAGGGGCTCCCAAACTTTTTTTTATGTCATGGAGCCTACCATTAACCAAAGGGTCTGTGGACCCCAAGTTGAAACCTCTGGTTTAGAAGTATGGGTCAAACGCAGGCTAGCGGGTCTAGCTCAGGCAGACATCTTGGTCAGTACTGACCAAACAGGCTGAAGAGCCTGTTAACATGCTGCAATATTCTAGGTCTGGCATTTAGAAACTGTACTTTCAAAAATCACCTTCACTCCTAATACAAAACAGTTTAGTGTAAAATTGAGTTCATCTTCAAAAACACAAGAGATTCTACAGATGCTGGAAATCCAGAGTAACACGCACAAAATGCTGGAGGAACTCATAAGGTCAGGCAGCATCATTGGAGAGGAATGAACAGTCAATGCTTTTGGCCGAGGCCCTTCATCAGGACTTTATATAATAAACAGGGTAATATCATTCAAATTTGTTGAAGCTCCAGTCTTTAATTAAATACAAATAGTAATATTTCAAACAAATTTAGATAATGTACAATTCACTAGAATGCAATACATTGACAGCATTAAATTTTTGCTAATCCTTCAAATAAACCCTTTTTTTTAAACAAGTTATTAGAAACAAAACTTGGGTTATAAAGATTCTATAGCTGTACCTTTCTACTTGGAGGGTTTAGCAGATAATATTACCTAGTCAATGCAGGTACAAAAATTAATTTTATATTCAGACTTTTTAATTAAAATTCTCTACGAGAAGAACTTCACTCTCATAGTACTTTACTACTGACCAAGACAGGATTATTAACAAAAAGATTCCAGCATTTCAGATGTTAGTATTTACTCCACTTCACTTCCTTGCAGAGTTGTATCTTCTTTCCAGGCAGCGTTATAGAATTGTTCTGAACTCATCAAAGATGAAACTAGGGATATGTGCTTCCACAACCTGGCAAGAAAAGAGCAGCAATAGTATACTTTATTGTCACCAAACAATTAGTACTAGAACGTACAATCATCACAGCGATATCTGAATCTGCACTTCACACTAGTAATCAGGTCATTAGATGAGCACCAGAATAAAACAAAGACAATTGGCAGCACTTTTCAATATTTTGCAATATACAAAACCCAGGTTCAATCACCACTGCTGTGTGGTCCTGGTCTGGGAATCATACTTTAGGAAAGATGTGATTCACTTTGGACAATTGAATTTGAAGGCAGAATACCAGGTTAATGGCAAGATTCTTGCTATTGTGGAGCAACTGAGTGATCTTGAAGCCCAAGTCCATAGACCCCTCAAAAGTTGGTGGTTAAGAAGGACATGGTGTATTGGACTTTCATTAGTCAGGAGATTGAGTTCAAGAGCTGTGAGGTAATATTACAGCTCTGGTTAGACCACACCTGGAGTATTGTGTTCAGTTCTGGTTGCCTCAATACAAGGAGGATGTGGAAGCTTTCGAGAGGGTGCAGAATACCAGGATACAGCCCAGACTAGAAGGCATGTCTTATGAGGATAGGTTAAGCCAGTTAGGGCTTGTCTCTTTGGAGCAACAGAGAATGAGAGGTGACTTGGTAGAGGTGTGTAAGATTGTAAGAGGCATAGATCAAGAGGATAGCCAGAGACTTTTTCCCAGCTGGAAATGGCTAATAAAAGGGGTGTAATTTTAAGGCAATTAAAAGAAAAGTATAGAAGGGATATTAGAAGTAAGCTCCTTTCACAGAGAGTAGTGGTACATGGACACATTGCCAGGGGTGAAGGTAGATGCAGATACATTAGGGATATTTAAGAAACTCTTAGCTGGGTACAAGCAAGGTAGGGAAGATGGTGCTGGTGAGACACGGTGACATTTTATGGGCAGCAAACAAAACTACTAACTATTCTATTAATTCTGCCTTTTCTGGACTACTATCATTTCAATCTGCAGCCCATAATTTCCTTTCGGAACTATTTCTGAAGCATCTGCACGAATTGGCATTACTGTAGTATCCTGAAAGATTCGGGGAACTGGACTCTCGAGAATGCAGGTACGGCCGCAGAAGTCACTGCTGGTGTGGACTTAGGACCAGATTAAATCTCTGGGCTAGATCAAAGCAGTGGGGTGCAGGCTCAACAGAAAAAACTAACCAATGCTTAGCTGATTTAAGTGCCAAGGCAGATTAAAAAGATCAAGGTGTCGAGGCTGAGGGCGAAGGACAAACTGGTGTTCAGCTCACTACTGCAGGAGGCTTTATTCACCTCAGTACTGAACTGACGCTGCAGCGAAGGGGTTCCCATACCGACTAAACAGGCTCCATGACTGTGGTCTCCCTTTTGGGGACTCCGTGGTTCAGATTCTGTGGTATTCGTTTACTTATTTATGTTTACATGATTTGTTCCCTCCCCCTCCCCCCCGCCCCGTACTTTGGGTGTTTAATGGTTTTAGAACATAGAATAGTACAGCTCATTACAGGCCCTTCGGCCCACAATGTTGTGCTGACCCTCAAACCCTGCCTTCCATATAACCCCCCACCTTAAATTCCTCCATATATCTGTCTAGTAGTCTCTTAAACTTCACGAGTGTATCTGCCTCCACCACTGACTCAGGCAGTGCATTCCACACACCAACCACTCTCTGAGTAAAAAACCTTCCTCTAATATCCCCCTTGAACTTCCCACCCCTTACCTTAAAGCCATGTCCTCTTGTACTGAGCAGTGGTGCCCTGGGGAAGAGGCACTGGCTATCCACTCTATCTATTCCTCTTATTATCTTGTACACCTCTATCATGTCTCCTTTCATCCTCCTTCTTTCCAAAGAGTAAAGCCCTAGCTCCCTTAATCTCTGATCATAATGCATACTCTCTAAACCAGGCAGCATCCTGGTAAATCTCCTCTGTACCCTTTCCAATGCTTCCACATCCTTCCTATAGTGAGGCGACCAGAAATGGACACAGTACTCCAAGTGTGGCCTAACCAGAGTTTTATAGAGCTGCATCATTACATCGCAACTTTTAAACTCTATCCCTCGACTTATGAAAGCTAACACCCCATAAGCTTTCTTAACTACCCTACCTACCTGTGAGGCAACTTCCAGGGATCTGTGGACATGTACCCCCAGATCCCTCTGCTCCTCCACACTACCAAGTATCCTGCCATTTACTTTGTGCTCTGCCTTGGAGTTTGTCCTTCCAAAGTGTACCACCTCACACTTCTCTGGGTTGAACTCCATCTGCCTCTTCTCAGCCCACTTCTGCATCTTATCAATGTCTCTCTACAATCTTCAACAATCCTCTACACTATCCACAACACCACCAACCTTTGTGTCGTCTGCAAACTTGCCAACCCACCCTTCTACCCCCACATCCAGGTCATTAATAAAAATCACAAAAAATAGAGGTCCCAGAACATAATCTTGTGGGACACTACTAATCACAATTCTCAAATCTGAATGTACTCCCTCCACCAAGACCCTCTGCCTTCTGCAGGCAAGCCAATTCTGAATCCACCTGGCCAAACTTCCCTGGATCCCATGCCTTCTGACTTTCTGAATAAGCCTACCGTGTGGAACCTTGTCAAATGCCTTACTAAAATCCATATAGATCACATCCACTGCACTACCCTCATATATATGCCTGGTCACCTCCTCAAAGAACTCTATCAGGCTTGTTGGACACGATCTGCCCTTCACAAAGCCATGCTGACTGTCCCTGATCAGACCATGATTCTCTAAATGCCCATAGATCCTATCTCTAAGAATCTTTTCCAACAGCTTTCCCACCACGGACGTAAGGCTCACTGGTCTATAATTAACCGGACTATCCCTACTACCTTTTTTGAACAAGGGGACAACATTTGCTTCCCTCCAATCCTCCAGTACCATTCCCATGGAGAACAAGGACATAAAGATCCTAGCCAGAGGCTCAGCAATCTCTTCCCTCACCTCATGGAGCAGCCTGGGGAATATTCCGTCAGGCCCTGGGGACTTATCCATCCTAATGTATTTTAACAACTCCAACACCTCCTCTCCCTTAATATCAACATGCTCCAGAACATCAACTGTATGGGTTTTTTTTTTTAAATGGGTTCTATTGTGTTTCTTTATTTTGTAGCTACCTGCAAGAAGACAAATCACAAGGTATATATACTTCGATAATAAATATACTTTGAACTTTGGATGTTAGAAAAATGAAAGGCTATGTAGGAGGAAAGGGTTAGATCTTGGTGTTGGCATAACATTGTGGGTTGAAGGGCCTGTACTGTGCTGTAATGTTCTGTTCTATGTGATGGCCCGGGGAGAAGTTTTCAAAGGATGACAAACTTAGGTTCTGCAAGCAGAATGGGGTTGGGGTGCATTCCTTGGAACAGAGGTGGTGGGAGGGGATCTCAGACACATTTACACAGTACCTGGTGATACCATCTCTGAACTACCTGCCAGCGTGAACACAAGACAACACTGAATGAAGGTAAATGAAGCATAGTGAGAGAAGGAAAAACTTTGAGTGATTAAAATCCGAAATATATTCAGAAGTTTAACAGCAGGCTGATTCAATCATGGCATTGAAAAAGAACTGGATAAACACTTGAAATAAGATTTCAGTATCGTGATGACAAGATCAAGCTGAAATGCTTTAGCATGGGAGTGCTTGGGTGGTTAGTGCAATTCCTTTACATCAACACCAATCAGGGTTTGATTCCCATCACTGATTGCAAGGAGTTTGTACGTTCTTCCTGTGACCTGTGTCCAACCCACACGGACTTCCTCTGGGCGCTTCCGTTACCTCCCATATTCCAAAGACACATGGTTAGTGAAACGGATTAGATCAATTGGCCACATGTGCACTTACTACATTCTCACAATCAATCCAATATGGTTCATCCCTTCTTTTTGCACAGGGTTTCAAATACACGCTTTCATCTCAGCAGGCCCAATTCATCACTCCCACACTAAGCTGCACAGTGTGTACCATGGCTAACATGACTCAGCATAGATGTTTAACACTACACCTCCATTGTGGTTCTTGCTCCATGCATACATAACAGCTAGGTTTAGTGGACATGCTCTGTTGGAACTGGAACCATGGTGACACTTGCAGGCTGCCCCCAGCACAGCCTTGGCACTGACACAAAACGACATTTCACTATGTGCTTTGATGTACATCGGATAAATACATTTAATCCAAGTGGCCTCTTTCCGTGCTACAAATGTTATTCTATGAGCTCCCAAAATTGCTGTGCTGGTGCAGAAAATTATAACTTATTCTGCATTAATCATTGAAAACCAAACAGAAAAAGAAAGGCAATTTCAAAAAGTCCATAATTCAAGGCTTATTACCTTAATTGTGATCTAATAAAACATCTTCCTGCTGTATTGTACCATTAATGTAAATGACCATTTCCTCACCTTCCTAGGTAGTTTAGTATAATAAACATAATTTTCCAAGAACATCAGGGCAGCTACAGCATCAGCTGGCATCTCGGGAATCTTCTGACTGAACAAACAAAAGAGAAAGGTGGAAAGACAGTTTAGTTAAAGATGATATATCATTCATTTAGTACAAATGTGGCCAAGTTTGCAGATGATATGAAAGTAGGTGGAGGGGCAGGTAGTGGTGAGGAAGCAGGGATTCTGCAGAAGGACTTGGACAGATTAGGAGAATGGGCAAAGAAATGGCAGATGGAATATAGTGTAGGGAAGTGTATGGTCACGCACTTTGGTAGAAGGAATAAAAGCACAGACTATTTTCTAAACAGAGAAAATTCGGAAATCAGAGGTGCAAATAGACTTGGAGTCCTCATGTAGAATTCCATTGAAGGTTAACTTGCAGGTTGAGTCAGTGGTAAGGAAGGCAAATGCCTTCCTTTGCAGAGGACTAGAATATAAAAGCGAAGATATAATGCTGAGGCCTTCTAAGACACTGGTCAGACCACACTTGAGACCAGTTTTGGTCCCCTTGCCTAAAATAAGGTCTGCTGGCATCAGACAGGGTCAAGAGGGCATTCACAAGAATGATTCTGAGAATGCACAAGGAGCATTTGATCACTCTAGGCCTGTACTACCAGAAGAATGAGGGGAGATGACATTGAAACCTATCGAATATTGAAAGACCTAGTTAGAAGGGATGTTGAGAGGATGTCTCCTATAGTTGGGTAATCTTGGACCAGAGGGCAAAGCTTTAGAATACAAGGATGTTCCTTTATGACGGAGATGAGGAGGATAGTCAGAGGCTTTTTCCCAGGGCTGAAATGGTTGCCACAAGAGGACACAGGTTTAAGGTACTTGGGAGTAGGTACAGAGGAGATGTCAGGGATAAGTTTTTTTACTCAGAGAGTGGTCAGCACTTGGAATGGGCTGCCGGCAACGGTGGTGGAGGCGGATACAATAGGGTCTTTTAAGAGACTTTTGGATAGGTACATGGAGCTTAGAAAAATAGAGGGCTATGGGTAAGTCTAGTAATTTCTAAGGTAGGGACATGTTCGGCACAACTTTGTGGGCCGAAGGGCCTGTACTGTGCTGTAGGTTTTCTATGTTTCTATGAATTTCTTTGCCAGAGGATGGTGAATCTGTGGAATTCGTTGCTACAGATGGCTGTAGAGGACAAATCATTGGGTATATTTAATATAGAGGTTGATAGGTTGTTGATTAGGAAGGGTGTCAAAGGTTATGGGGAGAAGACAAGAGAATGGGATTGAGGGGGGATAATAAATCTGCCATGATGACTCAATAGGTTGAATAGCTTCATTCTGCTTCTATGTCTTTTGAATTCCACGTCCATTAAAGTGCACAAATGCCAGCCTCAATTCCACAATTTTCTTTTGTTATTAGAATTGCTGCATTCAAATTAGGGATAAAACTCCCACAAAGTCAGTGTTTTCAGAATGTCTCTTCCACAATGCCAGTAATTCCTACCTGGTAGTACACTGCTCCACTACAGATCGAACAAACTGGCCTATCAGGGCTAGAAAATGCTCAGTGTATCGCGAGTGGAACTGCTTCAGAAGGGTGACAAGTCCAACAACCAGTGGCGGCCAGTCTATCGGATCTGTGGATTTCCTACATACCATTCCTGCAAACACAAACCGAGAGATCAGAATAACAAAGCACCAAATACTTCAAAACTGGGGAAAAAAACATCATCTTCTCAAATACAAGAAACTATTTTCTACAAATTTCTAACAGTTGCAGACAAGATATTTTGTTCACCCATTTGGCTCAATACGTGCTGAATGAGTATTACTCATATCTTATCTACATCATGTTCATTAGGCTTTCATTTCAAACTCAAAGCCAAGGTAAATTCAGAGTAAGCATACAATAACATATACTATCTTGAGATTCAAACTGTAACAGTCTAGATTTCTGCTTTCAGAAGGGGCAAAGGCAGGGAAGGTTTTGGGAGTAAACCCCAAGGAAAAGTCCAGAGACAGTCCTACGTTGTTCAAAACTGACTGGCAATCCCTGCTGCACAGCTGGTGCCAAACTCTGTTGGTCTCAGCCGTTCCTTTGGGTTCATCAGATGCGTGAAGGGGGAAGCTTGCTATATGGGCAAAAGCTTGTTTCCCATATTGTACACCAACACACATCAAAGTTGCTGGTGAATGCAGCAGGCCAGGCAGCATCTCTAGGAAGAGGTACAGTCGACGTTTCAGGCCGAGACCCTTCATCAGGATCTCGGGCCTGAAATGTCGACTGTACCTCTTCCTAGAGATGCTGCCTGGCCTGCTGCATTCACCAGCAACTTTGATGTGTGTTGCTTGAATTTCCAGCATCTGCAGAATTCCTGTTGTTTGTTCCCATATTGTACTGCGTACTTAGATATCTAGGATGCAACATCCATGGTCCCTGATTCTACTTCCACAGGTTTCTACTTTCATGCTTGTTGCAACTCAAACTGTTTTTTTTTTAAAAAACATACACTTAATGTGCTGCATTTTGTTGCAACTATTCAACTAGATCACCTGGCAGTGAGCAAAATCTAGGGATAGAAAGGGTACACTCCATTTAACATTTCATCAGGTAACATATCCATATATTTTAATCTTAAATTCCTTCCTATAAGCACAGTGGAAACAGTGCAAAACTGTTCCAGTTTCAGAGCCAACAGTTAGTCAACAGCATCAAGAAACCCACCATCCAGGCCATGATCTATATAGTTATTTGCACAATGTGCTTGTCAGTCTGTGTTTATTCTATGGTATTTCTTTATTTTCCTGTAAATGCCTGCAAAAAAATGAATCTCAGGGTAATATATGGTGACTTTGGTTTTGAGTTGGGTAGGGTGATTCTTGCCTCCAGTTTTAGAATCTAATTTCACTTCACTATTTTTTTAAAGCACAACTGGAAGCCCATCTGATTTTGTTTTGGAGAAGCACTGAAGAAGGGCATCAAACAGATGAACTTACACTGGTGTGAGTTGAAACCCTTGGCACCAGCGTTCTGCACTAGACTATCACTTTTTGTGGCTGGCATTCTAATTCTTTGGGATGAAATCACCTGCACCCCCCACCCCCACCACCCTATCCTGTCTGCTCACTGTACTCCCAAATGGAAGTTGAGAAAGCTCAACAAGCTAGTGGTGGCTTACTACAGATTATCTTCAGATAGTTAAAACTGGAACACAAAAGTCTTATCCGGAAAATGCACAGCATTAACGTCAAGGAGTAAATTAGAAAAAAAGTAAATGACCAAAAAAGGAATTAACCACTAGTTAAAATTTTGTAATCACAAGCATTCATTTCTGGTTTCTGTTAAGATCTAACTTATTCTGCATTAATCATCAGAACCCAAACAGAATAAGAAAGGTAATTCAGGCCATAATTCAAGGCTTACTATATCATACTATGAATGCCAACAAACTTTTCCCTATCTACACTACAAAAGTACTTTGTGCATTGTATGCAACACACAGTGCATTACCTTGGCTCTTAACATACTGCACTTTTGGTAACTGAGAAATTAGAAACAGTAAATTCACCACTGGGAAATACGGCAGTCTCTTTGTGGTAATGTAAATCTGGAAGCAAAAGAAAACCAGTCAATATACAATTCAATTTAAACAAATCAGGTCTGTGTGACAGCTTAGTACACCAAAGGCAAGATAGTTTAGTCACCATGATATAGACTGGCAGAGGCGCAGTCTAATTCCAAGTGTAAAGTTCAGTATTCACGTGGGTGTGGATGCACAGCTGAAACTATTACCATCCCATCAGAAACAATCAGCCTCAATTTAACCACATTAAGGTGGTACAAGGACAAGTAATATTTTTTACTTTATATATATCAAAATAAACTTTATTCACAATAAGAAAATTATTTACAAGAATAAATTACTCAATGTCTATTGATTCCTCCATTCTTAGTCCATGTGTTAAGTAGTCTTTCATTACATCCCTTAAAGCCAATAGGACTGTAGACATCCATGTGGTACGAACTACAATAATCAGAGGGCTTCTTCACCCTATCCCACAACAGAAGAATCCTATATCGTGATCCTCTCCCCCTAAGCCCTTGCCATGGCTGCACAGAGTTTCAGTGCAATCTTCAGCAAGTATTCCTGCGGTCTGGAACGCACAAATTGGCTGCACTCCCTCTACAGACACCTTGATCAGCTGCCAGATCAACAAGTTTCTGACAGACAAAAGGACATCTTTCACTGAGTTGATAATCTGGCAGCAGCAATTGATGTCCGTCTCGGTGTGTGTTCCTGGGATCAGCCCGTAGATTAGGGCTGTCACACAGCAGCTCAGGATGAACTGTGACACAGGCCCTTGCACCTCCCTCTGCATCCTCTTCTCAAACCCAGAGTCTGCAAAGAAGGATGACTGATGGGGGTAAATATACAGAAGGCTTACAGGTGCACTCAGTACCTAAATATGGAACAAAGTGAGAGCTTTTCTACCTCTAACCTATCCTGAACAGATTATATCTTCCTTGCTGCAGAAATGAAATAGAAGGAAGGGATCAAAAGGGAACAATAGCAGAACTCCAAGAGCAGTAAAATTTACTATTGTCAACATGATGAGTGAGCAAAGTTTTGTGTAACAAAACCAGAAGCAATGAACCAGGTACAAATGAATGAACTTACCCCTGAAACAAAACATACTGTATAATACAGAGGGACCTGAAAGCCAGGATCAGGGAGGCTAAAGACAGGTACAGGAGGAAGCTTGAGTGGAAACTCCAGCAGAACAACACGAGAGAGGTCTGGAGTGGGATGAGGACCATCACTGGGTTCCGGCAAACTAGCAACAGAGGAGCTGAAGGCAGTGTGGACAGGGCCAACGAACTTAACCTGTTCTTTAACAGATTTGACATTGTGGCCCCTGCCCATCCCCCACATGAACCATCTGTTGTCGGCCCCCAATCAACACATATTCCACTCTCCCCTCCTACCCCTCCTCACAGTCCCCCACCCTGCTCTCATGACTATACCCTTTCCCCACACGAAACCACCACGGTGGGCTTCACAGCTGAACAGGTGAGAAGAGAGCTGAAACGTCTCAACCCAAGCAAGGCTGCAGGACCGGATGGTGTCAGTACCACGGTGCTCAAAACCTGTGCCCCTCAGCTATGTGGAGTACTTCGCCATGTATTCAACCCCTGCCTTGTCCCTGTGCTGAAGACGCCGCGCCCCAGCGGCCTCAATGACTACAGACCGGTGGCATTGACCTCCCACATCATGAAGGCCCTGGAGAGACTTGTTCTGGAGCTGCTCCGGCCTATGGTCAAGCCACACTTAGATCCCCTCCAGTTCGCCTACCAGCCCCAACTAGGAGTTGAGGATGCCATCGTCTACCTGCTAAACCATGTCTACGCTCATCTGGACAAGCCAGCGAGCACTGTGAGGGTCATGTTTTATGACTTCTCTAGTGCGTTCAACACGATCCGCCCTGCTCTGCTGGGGGAGAAGCTGACAGCGATGCTGGTGGATGCTTCCCTGGTGTCATGGATTCTTGAATTACCTGACTGGCAGACCACAGTACGTGTGCTTGCAACACTGTGTGTCCAACAGAGTGATCAGCAGCACTGGGGCTCCACAGGGGACTGTCTTGTCTCCCTCTCTCTTCACCATTTACACATCGGACTTCAACTACTGCAGAGTCTTGTCATCTTCAGAAGTTTTCGGATGACTCTGCCATAGTTGGATACATCAGCAAGGGAGATGAGGCTGAGTACAGGGCTACGGTAGGAAACTTTGTCATATGGTGTGAGCAGAATTATCTGCAGCTTAATGTGAAAAAGACTAAGGAGCTGGTGGTAGACCTGAGGAGAGCTAAGGTACCGGTAACCCCTATTTCCATCCAGGGGGTCAGTGTGGACATGGTGGAGGATTACAAATACCTGGGGATACGAATTGACAATAAACTGGACTGGTCAAAGAACACTGAGGCTGTCTACAAGAAGGGACAGAGCAGTCTCTATTTCCTGAGGAGACTGAGGTCCTTTAACATCTGCCGGACGATGCTGAGGATGTTCTACGAGTCTGTGGTGGCCAGTGCTATCATGTTTGCTGTTGTGTGCTGGGGCAGCAGGCTGAGGGTAGCAGACACCAACAGAATCAACAAACTCTCACGGTGGTGTCACAGGAGTACATTCAGCCAGAGACTCATTGCACCGAGATGCAACACAGAGCGTCATAGGAAGTCATTCCTGCCTATGGCCATCAAACTTTACAAATCCTCCGTTGGAGGGTCAGACAGCCTGAGCCAATAGGCTGGTCCTGGATTTACTTCATAATTTACTGGCATAATTTACATATTACCATTTAACTATTTATGGTTCTATTACTATTTATTATTTATGGTGCAACTGTAATGAAAACCAATTTCCCCCAGGATCAATAAAGTATGACTATGACTATGACTACTATGACTATAATGCAGAGTAGTGTATGGAGAGCATACTAACTGGCTGCATCACATTCTGGTATGGGGAGGATTGGAAACAGTTGCAGAGGGCTGTAAACTCAGCCGACTCCATCACGGGCACTGGCCTCCCCACTATCGAGGACACCTTCAAGAGGCAGTGCCTCAACAAGTTGGCACCCATCATTAAGGACCCCAATCAGGGCATGCCCTTTTCCTCTGCCACAGACACAGAACAACACAACAGTGTCAGTGACACTGAACAACACAGTATCAATGACAGAACATCACAACAGTGTCAGTGACAGAACAACACAACAGTGTGACAGAACAACACAACACAGTGTCAGTGACACAGAAAAACATACTGTACATCAGTGACACAGAACACAAGTGTCAGTCACATTGAACAACACAACACAGTGTCAGTGACACTGAACAACACAACATACCGTATGTCAGTGACACAGAACACAACATGCACAAGTGTCAGTGACACAGACTAACACAACATACAGTGTCAATGACACAGAACACAACAGTGTCAGTGACACAGAACACAACACACAGTGTCAATCACCCAGAACAACACATAGTGTCAGTGACACAGAACAACACAACACACAGTGTCACTCACACAGAACAACACAACATACAGCATGTCAGCGATTATAAACCAAATTCCGATTCTGGCACAGTTCAAAAAGCCACAAGTTGAGGCTATTCGCTGACTCAATGGATCATTTCCTCTACAAGCATACCTTACTGAGAGGGTTGTGGATGCCTGCAGCCTCCATGTAGGCTGTGATTTCGTACAACAGTGTGTTATCATCTTTAGGATATGGTAACGTTGGGTCCTGATAGTGTGCTTCAACGTCAGCCAACAGCGCTCTGTACAGAAAACATAGAATCATCCTAAAAAGGAACCATTTAAGATACCTCCAGTTTTAGCTTGTTTTTCTCCTGAGAAGTTTGAATCAAAGGTCACATGGATGTAAAGAATTCTTGCATTTCTGTTTACAGAACTCTGAGAACACACAAATTGTGACCACATTTCAAAATGGGAGCAAATACACTTCAAAAGCAGTACGCTGGATGCAAAATGCCCTAGTCCATGAGTCTACAACACTGTGAAGATATCTTAAACTAAAAATGCATTTACTGATTTTAATGCCTGTAAATAACTCAATGGTAAACATGACAATTAACATTAGCAATAATATTGTCATACTCACAAACTCAAGAGATTCTGCAGGTGCTGCAAATCCAGAGTAACACACACAAAATGCTGGGGGAACTCAGCAGGTCAGGCAGCATCTATGCATGGGGATAAACAGTCAACATTTCTGACCAAGGCACTGCTTCAGGACTGAAGGGTCTTGGCCTGAAATGTTGGCTGTTTGTTAATACAAAGATTGGTGGAGGGGCAGGTAGTGTTGAGGAAACACGTAGGTTGCAGTAGGACTTAGACAGATTAGGAGAATAGGCAAGACAGTGACAAATGAAATACAATGTTGGAAAATGCATGGGTCATGCACTTTGGTAGTAGAAATAAACGTAAACTATTTTCTTACCGCGGAGAAAATCCAAAAATTTGAGATGCAAAGGGACTTGGGCAGTCTTGTGCAGAACACCTAAAAAGGTTAACTTGCAGGTAGAGTTGGTGGTGAGGAAAGCAAATGCCATGTTAGCATTCATTTCAAGAGGTCTAGAATACAAGAGCAGGGATGTGATGCTGAGGCTTTACTGGTGAGGCCTCACCTTGAATATTGTGAACAGTTTCGGACTCATCTTAGAAAAGATGCATTGGAGAGGGTTCAGAGGAGTTTCACAAGGATGATTCCAGGAATTAAAGGGTTATCATACGAGGAACGTTTGATAGTTCTGGGTCTGTACTCACTGGAATTTAGAATTTAAGGGGGGATCTCACTGTAACGTTTTGAAAGTTGAAAGGCTTAGACAGAGTAAATGTGGACAGGATGGTGGTGGGGGGGGGGGGTCTAAGACAAGAAGGTACAGCTTCAGGATAGAGGGGCATCCACTTAAAATAGAGATGCGGAGAAACTTCTTTAACCAGAGGGTAATGAATTTGTGGAATTTATTACCACAGGCAGCTGTGGAGGCCAGGTCGTTGGGTATATTTAAGGCAGAGCTCGAATGGTTGTTGATTGGATGCAGCATCAAGGGTTACGGGGCGAAGGCCGGGGAGTGGGGCTGAAGAGTGGAAAAAAAAGATCAGCCAAGATTGAATAGTCGAATGGTGGAGCAGACTCGATAAGCCAAATGGGCTGAGAAACAGAGGGGAGAGGGAGGGGGGAGTGGTAGGAGAGAGGAGAGAGAGGGGAGGAGAGACAGGAGAGGGGAGAGAGGGGAGAGAGCGGGGGAGAGTGGGGAGGAGAGTGGGGGGAGAGTGGGGGGAGAGGAGAGAGGGAGAGTGTGAGAGTGTGAATGAGCATGTGTTACTGTTTTCAGACCGGAGCCACTATAACATATTGTGTGTTGAGGACTAAAGTTCAGTGATCCATAAGTTTTTTTTAGTATCCAAGATTTATCCAATATTTGTTTTATTATAATAGTGACAGTGACATCATACTGCCTTACATGAACATGCACCTCATATTTTCTGTCAACCTGTCAATCTTCTGGCCATGTCTCTCAGGGACTTGTGCTGAATTTATTCTGAATTTTGACTGTATGTGCTGGAATGCAACTGTATGTGCTGTGTGTGACCGTATGTACTGTGTTTTACACCTTGACCCCATGGAACAAAGTTTTGTTTAGTTGTGGACGTGTCTCCTCCAAGATGACCACAACCTTGTCTTAGGGTTTGGAGGCCTATGTGCCTTTACGACATGGAGAGCTATGCTGGCTGGAGTCAGGGCTTTGTGCTTTCGCTCTTAGTGGGATCGCCCATGCCAAATAGGTCAAAGGGTAGAAGCCAGACTAAGAGTGGTCCGCTGGTCCTCCAGGTTTGGGGGTTCAGCTCAGGGCCAACAACCCTGACTGGTAAAACAAGACTGTTCCAGAAACAGCAATGAAGAATCCTTCTACACCTGAGTGCGACAGTTTTCCTAAGTCTCCACCTAGGACTTGCATGACTGACAGTAGTGAAAACTGAGGGCAAGCTACTGACATGATGAAGTGACCACCATCAGAGACGGACGACCTTCATTGCTGCCTTGACACCAGCAGTGTAAAGGGCAGTAAGTAACTATACGTGTGTATGGTAGAATGACAATAAACTTGAACTTGAATAAGTGCTCTTACTGGTTGAGGTTGTCCAATGCTGCAGCAAGATGCTTAGAGTCAAACTTGCACGAGTAACTCAGTTCATTGGCAATCTGCTGTCTCAAGATCTGCATCTGCCCCACCTACACATCAAAATAAGTCAAAAGGATTTCAGTCAATCCCAAAAATTTACAACACAACAGATTAAAGTAGCACTTGTCTAATGGGTATACACTAGATTAATTTATTAGAATCTTAATAGATTAATCCTAACGAGTGATAGCCAAGAATTTATGGAATCAGAATTCCATATTTTAAAATTATTGTCAATTCCATTAATAATTTCAGCTGAAGGGTCTCAACCTGAAACAACGACTGCTTACGTTTTTCCATAGACGCTGCCTGGCCTGCTGAGTTCCTCCAGCATTTTGTGTGTGTTGCTTGGATTTCCAGCATCTGCAGATTTTCTCATTTGTTTTCCATTAATAATTTAGTCAACTTAGACATAAACCATAAGCATATTTTACACTTCTTGTATGTATAAACTGCATATACCAAGCTGAACACGTAAATACACCAAACATCAGGGTGAAGTTCTTGCCGCATTGATACAGTGTGGATTGCCAGTTACACCAGATAACAGGACACTAAAGATTCAGAAACAAGAGATTCTGCAGATGCAGGAAATCCAGAACAACTCACACAAAATGTTAAAGGAACTCCAGCAGCACCTATGAAGAGGAATGAACTGGTAACGTTTTGGGCCATAACCCTTATAAGCCTCCACTAAGGGTCTCGTCTCTTTGCCCCTGAACTCGGTATTCTGGATGACTCCCCTCAGTGAAATGTTACCCTCTCAGGGTCAGTTTTGAGTCTACACTCACACTGAGGAGCTCAAGGCACAGCTGGAGTAAGCTCAATTAAAATGCCTCGGACTTGCCCAAGGACTGCATGAGCTGTTTGGTAAACACAAGAGATTCTGCAGATGCTGGAAATCCAGAGCAATACATACACACACACACACACACACACACACACACACAATACTAGAAGAAATCAGCAGGTCAGGCAGCAGCTATGGAGAGGAGCAGACAGACTGAGATGCCTCATCAGGCCTGTATTTTGATTTGTATATGGGTACTTTTGGTGAGAAACAAGTACAATGACCAGCTGAGCAACATGGCAGCTATTTTCATCTGCTCCTTTGAGAAAATATTTAGTCTTTGTTTGCTTCCTTCAATAGACAATAAAGGTAGGCCACTTTGTACGGAACTGCTACATCATTAAGTCAATGAGTCTAATCACATTGTTGCTGAGAACTTCAACGTCTCTGACAAAACCAGGGCACTGTCACACAGTATTTAATGTAAAGCACAAAACTAAGTCAAAATCTCAATATAATAATATCATGCAGATACAAACCTTCAGTATGGAATCCAAATAAGATGACCAAATCTTCTGGGTTTTTGCCACAGCAGCAGTGTACACTTTGCTAGCATTCGCTGAAGATGATGGAATGAAAAATAGGTAATAGTAAGGCTTCTAAAAATAATAGGTTTCTCATCTTATTCCCCATTCCCCCACCCCACCTACTAACTCTATCCCTATTCCTACTTATTCAGTATATTTAATATCTTAATTATTTTTCAGCTAAACTAGATCACTTTTTTTCCCTCTGAAGTAGCAAGCAAATGGATTCACAAGATCAGACTATCCTGGCATGGGTCGCTGTCCACGTCAAAATTTTTATTGTTGCAGATTCAGAATGGCAAAACAAAATTAAACATGTAATGTTATTAGTGATTGCTGTATAAGCCAATCCCCTCTATATTGAATGCAATGGTTTGCAGAAGCGTTGGTCAACTTCAACCATACCATCGAAGTAGGAGGGTATCGATGGCCTAATCTCCATTAAGGGTGAGGGTGAGGAGGAAATCCCTCAATGCTCCAGAACAGGAGCGGGGCTCAACTGATGGGCCTGGAGGCACATGCACGCTAGAACAGGAATGTGGCAAATAAATGGCCTTCTATGAAGAATACAAATAAACTCATGGGTTTATAACAATTTTCCTGTCATTTTATGGCTACTGTTAATGAGACCAATGTAATCCCCACAGAGTGTAGGGCTTTGGCTTCAATAGGCTTCGGCAGTAAACGGGAAGAGGTGAGAGCGAAGCGCCAACTCTTTTTTTTTCTCCCCCCCCCCCCCCCCCGCCCTTCGCGAATTGGCCCGGACAGACAGGAACAGCAGGGCTCTCACAGCTAACGGTACGAGCTAACCGTTTAAAAAGTTCGTCTGTTTGGCGAGGTAAGTGGGTGAGTAGACTTATTTTTCCTGTTTCATTCCTGTAGAATTAGATAGCATGCATGCAGGGTTAGTGCTTTCTTCAGGGTGTCAGATGTGGGAATCCTGGGAGACCTCCAGCCTCCCTGATGGCCACATCTGCGTCAGGTGCACCGAGTTGCAGCTCCTCAGAGACCGTGTTAGGGATCTGGAGCTGCAGCTTGATGACCTACTGCTTATCAGGGAAAGTGAAGAGGTGATAGACAGGAGCTACAGGGAGGTAGTCATCCCTAGGCTACAGGGGTCAGAAAACTGGGTCACTGTCAAGAGAGGGAAGGGAAATGCCTGGATAGTGGAGAGCACACCTGTGGCTGTCCCCCTCAGCAACAAATATCTTGCTCTGGATGCTGTTGAGGGGGATGACCTGACAGGAGACGCCCACGGTGACCGGGTCTCTGGCACTGAGCCTGGCGCTGTTGTGCAGGAGGGAAGGAGGGAGAAGAGGAATGCGGTAGTCATAGGGGATTCCATAGTCAGGGGAACAGACAGGAGATTCTGTGAGCCTGACAGAGATACCCGCATGGTGTGTTGCCTCCCGGGTGCCAGGGTACGGGATGTCTCGGATCGGGTCCTGAATATTCTATAGGGGGAGGGTGAGCAGCCAGTTGTCTTGGTACATGTTGGTACCAATGACATAGATAGGACAAAGGAGGAGGTCCTGAAGAGAGATTTCCAGGAGTTAGGAATGAAGCTGAGAAGCAGGACCTCCAGGGTAGTAATCTCTGGATTGCTACCTGTGCCATGTGCTAGCGAGGGCAAGAATAGTCGGATCAAGCAGATGAATGCGTGGCTGAGAGACTGGTGCAGGGGGAAGGGCTTCAGATTCTTGGATAATTGGGATCTCTTCTGGGGGAAGTATGACCTGTTCAAAAAGGACAGGTTACACCTGAACCCGAAGGGGACCAATATCCTGGCGAGAAAGTTTAACAGAGCTGTTAGGGAGGGTTTAAACTAATTTGGCAGGGGGATGGGAACCGGAATGATAGAGCGGAGGAAGGGGAAGACAGAAATAAATCTAAGATAGTGAGCAGTAAAGATGTCAGGAAAGACAGGCAGGTGATGGGGCAAATTTGTAGCCATTGGGATGAGTTGCAGTGCAATAAAGTTGCAGTGAAATCAAAGCGAAAAGTATCAAATACTGGTCTTAAGGTGTTGTACTTAAATGCACGCATCATAAGGAATAAGGTGGATGATCTTGTTGTACAGCTACAGATTGGCAGGTATGATATTGTGGACATCACTGAGACGTGGCTAAAGGATGCATGTCTCTGGGAGCTGAACGTCCAAGGATACACGGTGTATTGGAAGGATAGGAAGGTAGGCAGAGGGGGAGGCGTGGCTTTATTGTTAAGAAATGATATTAAATCATTAGAAAGAGGTGATATAGGATTGGAAGGTGCAGAATCTTTATGGGTTGAGCTAAGAAATAGCAGGGGTAAAAGGACCCTGATAGTAGTTATTTATAGGCCTCCAAACAGCTGCAGGGATGTGGACTACAAATTACAACTGGAAATAGAAAAGGCTTGTCAGAAGGGCAGTGTTATGATAATTGTGGGGGATTTTAACATGTGAGTAGATTGGGAAAATCAGGTCAGCACTGGATCTCAAGAGAGAGAATTTGTAGAATGTCTGCGAGATGGTTTTTAGAACAGCTTGTTGTTGAGCCCACTAGGGGATCGGCTGTAGTGGATTGGGTATTGTGTAATGATCCAGAGGTGATTAGAGAGATTGAGGTGAAGGAACCCTTAGGAGGCAGTGATCATAACATGATTGAGTTCACTGTGAAATTAGAAATAGAGAAGCCGAAATCTGATGTCGGTATTTCAGCGGAGTAAAGGAAATTACAGTGGCATGAGAGAGGAACTGGCCAAAGTTGACTGGAAAGGGACACTGGTGGGAAAGAAAGCAGAGCAGCAGTGGCTGGAGTTTATGGGAGAAATGAGGAAGGTGCAAGACAGGTATATTCCAAAGAAGAAGAAATTTTCGCGTGGAAAAAGGATGCAACCGTGGTTGACAAAAGAAGTCAAAGTCAAAGTTAAAGCAAAAGAGAGGGCATACAAGGAAGCAAAAATTAGTGGGAAGACAGAGGATTGGGAAGTTTTTAAAACCTTACAAAAGGAAACCAAGAAGGTCCTTAAGAGGGAAAGATTAACTATGAAAGGAAGCTAGCAAATAATATCAAAGAGGATACTAAAAGCTTTTTCAAGTATATAAAGAGTAAAAGACAGGTGAGAGTAGATATAGGACCGATAGAAAATGATGCTGGAGAAATTGTAATGGGAGATAAGGAGATGGCGGAGGAACTGAACGAGTATTTTGCATCGGTCTTCACTGAGGAAGACATCAGCAGTATACCGGACACTCAAGGGTGGCAGGGAAGAGAAGTGTGCGCAGTCACAATTACGACAGAGAAAGTACTCAGTAAGCTGAATAGTCTAAAAGTAGATAAATCTCCTAGACCAGATGCAACGCACCCTCGTGTTCTGAAGGAAGTAGCTGTGGAGATTGCAGAGGCATTAGCGATGATCTTTCAAAAGTCGATAGATCCTGGCATGGTTCCGGAAGACTAGAAGATTGCAAATGTCACTCCGCTATTTAAGAAGGGGGCAAGGAAGCAAAAAGGAAATTATAGACCTGTTAGCTTCACGTCAGTGGTTGGGAAGTTGTTGGAGTCGATTGTCAAGGATGAGGTTACAGAGTACCTGGAGGCATATGACAAGATAGGCAGAACTCAGCATGGATTTCTTAAAGGAAAATCCTGCCTGACAAACCTATTACAATTTTTTTGAGGAAATTACCAGTAGGCTAGACAAGGGAGATGCAGTGGATGTCGTATATTTGGATTTTCAGAAGGCCTTTAACAAGGTGCCACACATGAGGCTACTTAACAAGATAAGAGCCCATGGAATTACGGAAAAGTTACATACGTGGATAGAGCGTTGGCTGATTGGCAGGAAACAGAGAGTGGGAATAAAGGGATCCTGTTCTGGTTGGCTGCCGGTTACCAGTGGTGTTCCACAGGGGTCAGTGTTGGGGCTGCTTCTTTTTACATTGTACATCAACGATTTGGATTATGGAATAGATGACTTTGTGGCTAAGTTTGCTGACGATACGAAGATAGGTGGAGGGGCCGGTAGTGCTGAGGAAATGGAGAGTCTGCAGAGAGACTTGGATAGATTGGAAGAATGGGCAGAGAAGTGGCAAATGAAGTACAATGTTGGAAAGTGTATGGTTATGCACTTTGGCAGAAAAAATAAACGGGCAGACTATTATTTAAATGGGGAAAGAATTCAAAATTCTGAGATGCAACGGGACTTGGGAGTCCTCATACAGGATACCCTTAAAGTTAACCTCCAGGTTGAGTCAGTAGTGAAGAAGACGAATGCAATGTTGGCATTCATTTCTAGAGGAATAGAGTATAGGAGCAGGGATGTGATGTTGAGGCTCTATAAGGCGCTGGTGAGAACTCACTTGGAGTACTGTGGGCAGTTTTGGTCTCCTTATTTAAGAAAGGATGTGCTGACGTTGTAGAGGGTACAGAGAAGATTCACTAGAATGATTCCGGGAACGAGAGGGTTAACATATGAGGAACATTTGTCCGCTCTTGGACTGTATTCCTTGGAGTTTAGAAGAATGAGGGGAGACCTCATAGAAACATTTCGAATGTTGAAAGGCATGGACAAAGTGAATGTGGCAAAGTCGTTTCCCATGATCGGGGAGTCTAGTACGAGAGGGCATGACTTAAGGATGGAAGGGCGCCCATTCAGAACAGAAATGCGAAGAAATTTTTTTAGTCAGAGGGTGGTGAATCTATGGAATTTGTTGCCACGGGCAGCAGTGGAGGCCAAGTCATTGGGTGTATTTAAGGCAGAGATTGATAGGTATCTGAGTAGCCAGGGCATCAAAGGTTATGCTGAGAAGGTGGGGGAGTGGGACTGAATGGGAGAATGGATCAGCTCATGATAAAATGGCGGAGCAGACTCGATGGGCCGAATGGCCTACTTCTGCTCCTTTGTCTTATGGTCTTATAATTTAATCCTCTGGCAGTGACAGTGGGATCTGAACTCCTTTCAGGATCAGTGGGCCAGAACTCTGGCTGTCAGGCCAGTAATTAGCAGACTACTGTAAAATATATAAAAGTCAGGACAGTGTGGTCTCTCTAAGCTCACAGTAAGAAGCAACTTCCACAAACATAATGAAGTTTGCTGATGACACCACTTTCGTTGGCCAAATCAAAGATGACAGATCAGCATATAGGAAAGAGAATGAAAACCTGGCCGAGTGATGCCACAATAATAACCTCTCACTCAATATCAGCAAGGGCAGGAAGCTAGTTATTGTTTTCCTCTTCCTGTAGTCAGAGGTCCATGAGCCAGTCTTCTTCCGGGGAATCAGAGGTGGAGAGAGTCAGCAACTTTAAATTACTAGGTCTTATCACTTCAGGGGACCTGTCCTAGGCCCAGCATGTGTGCAATTACGAAGAAAGCACTGCAGCACCTCTACTTCCTTAGGAGTTTGCAAAGATTGGGCATGATTTCTACAACTTGGATAAACATCTATAGATGCACAGGGAAGAGCATCCTAACTAGTTGCCTCACAGACTGGTATGGAAACACCAATGCCCAGGAAGAGAAAAGGAACAAAAAGTAGTGGACACAGTCCAGTTCTTTACAGGTGAAGCTCTCCCCACCATTGAGCACATCTACATGGAGCATTGTCCAGGAAAAGAGTATCTATCATCAGAGATCTCCACCACCCAGGTCACTGCTGCCATCAGGAGCCTCAGGACCCACACTACCAGGCTCAGGAACAGTTATTACACCTCAGCTATCGGGTTGTTGAGAGGATAACTTCATTCATATCCATTTGCCCCATCACTGGATTGTTCCTACAACCTATGGACTCACTCACTCTTCATCTCGTGTTCTCGATAATTATGGTTTGTTTATTATTATTATTATTTTGTATTTCATATTTGTACAGGTTGTTATCCTTAGCACATTGGCTGTTTGTCTGTCCTGTCAGGTGTGATCTTTCATTGATTCTATTGTATTTTCTTGAACTTACTGTGAATGCCTGCAAGAAAATAAATCAGGGTTGTATATGGTGACATATATGTACTTTGATAATATACGTACATTCAACTTTGAACAGTCCCATACTTAATGATCCAAAATTTATAGTAGACACAAGACGTAGGAACAGAATTAGGTAATTCAGCCCATCGAATTTGCTCCACCTCTCAACCCTATTTTCCTGCCTGATCACTGAAACCTTTGACACTCTTACTAATAAAGGACCTAATCAACTTCCACTTTAAATATACCCAATGAATAGGCTTCTACAGCCGTCTGTGGCAATGAATTCCACAGATTCACCACCCTGAGGGTAAAAAAATCTTGCCATCTCTGTTTTAAAGGGAGATCCTTCTATTCTGAGGCTGTGTCCGTCATCTTTGGCTACCCCACTATTGGAAACTTTTCCACATCCACTCTACCAATGCCTTTCAATACTCAATAGGTTTCAATGAAATCACCCATAATCCTTCTAACTCCAGCAAGTACAGTACAAAAAAACAAGCTACATATCAAATAATCTGCCTTCTGTTGTTGAATAGAACAAATGACAGAATGGTTGTAATATTGATTGCTCATCAGGAGATAACGCAAGATATATTACATTGTATAAAACTCTAGTTAACCCACTTGAAATGCTGCGTTCAGATCTGTTCGCCATATAAGAGGGAAGATGTGGAAGCTTTAGACAGGATACAGAGAAGATTTACCAGGATGCAGCCTGGATTGGAGAGCATATCTTATGAAGATAAGTTGAGCAAGCTTGGGCTTTTCTCCTTGGAGCAAAGGAGGATGAGAGGTGATTTGATAGAGGTGTAAAAGATATATATAGCAGGGGAGGGAATGGCTACTTCAAGTGCCAGGTTTTAAAGATGTTTCAGAAAGGACAGGGAAGGAGGCAAAAGAGGTGGGGGCATGGCACTGCTAATCAGAGATAGTGTCACGGCTGCAGGAAAGGAGGAAGTCATGGAGGGGTTGTCTACAGAGTCTCTGTGGGTGGAAGTTAGGAATAGGAAGTGGTCAATAACTCTACTAGGTGTTTTTTAAAGACCACCAAATAGTAACAGGGACATCAAGGAACAGATAGGGAGACAGATTCTGGAAAGGAGTGGAGGAGATTTTAATTTCCCAAATATTGATTGGCATTTCCCTAGAGTGAGGGGTTTAGATGGGGTGGAGTTTGTTAGGTGTGTTCAGGAAGGTTTCTTGATACAATATGTAGATAAGCCGACAAGAGGAGAGGCTGTACTTGATCTGGTATTGGGAAATGAACCTGCTCAGGTGTCAGGTCTCTGAGTGAGAGAGCATTTTGGAGATACTGAACACAATTCTATCTTCTTTACCATAGCATTGGAGAGGGATAGGAATAGACAAGTCAGAGAAACGTTTAATTGGAGTAAGGGGAAACATGAGGCTATCGGGCAGGAACTTGGAGGCATAAATTGGAAACAGATGTTCTCAGGGAAATGTATGGCAGAGATGTGGCAAACGTTCAGGGGATATTTGCATGGGGTTCTGTGCAGATATGTTCCAATGAGACAGGGAAAGGATAGTAGCGACAGGAACCGTGGTGTACAAAAGCTGTTGTAAATCTAGTCAAGAAGAAAAGAAGAGATTACGAAAGGTTCAGAATAAAACTAGGTAATGATAAAGATCTAGAAGATTATAAAGCTAGCAGGATGGAGCTTAAGAACAAAATTAGGAGAGCCAGAAGGGGCCATGAGAAGGCCTTGGCGACAGGATTAAGGAAAACCCCAAAGGTATTAGACAAGTATGTGAAGAGCAAGAGGATAAGATGTGAGAGAATAGGACCAATCAAGCGTGACAGTGGAAAAGTGTGTATGGAACTGGAGGAGATGGCAGAGAAGCAAATGAATACTTTGCTTCAGTATTCACTACGGAAAAGGATCTTGGCGACTTGCAGTGGATTGAAAAGCTTGAGCATATAGATACTAAGGAAGAGGATGGGCTGGAGCTTTTGGAAAGCATGAAGTTGGATAAGTCACTTGGACCGGATGGGATGTACCCCAGGCTACTGTGGGAAGCAAGGGAAGAGATTGCTGAGCCTCCGGCAATGATCTCAGCATCATCAATGAGGACGGGAGAGGTTCCGGAGGATTGGAGGGTTGCGGGTGTTGTTCCCTTATTCAAGAAAGGGAGTGGGGATAGCCCAGGAAATTACAGGCCAGTGAGTCTTACTTCAGTAGTTGGTAAGTGGATAGAGAACATCCTGAGAGGCAGGATTTATGAACATTTGGAGAGGCACAATATGATTAGGAATAGTCAGCATGACTTTGTCAAAGCAGGTCGTGCCTTACGAGCCTGATTGATTTTTTGAGGATGTGACTAAACACATTGATGAAGGTAAAGCCGCAGATGTAGTGTATATGGATTTTAGCAAGGCCGCAGATGTAGTGTATATGGATTTTGATAAGGTACCCCATGCAAGGCTTATTGAGAAAGCAAGGAGGCATGGGATCCAAGGGGACATTGCTTTGTGGATCCAGAATTGGCTTGCCCACAGAAGGCAAAGAGTGGTTGTTGACAGGTCATATTCTGCATGGAGGCCGGTGACCAGTGGTATACCTCAGGGATCTGCTCTTCATGATTTTTATAAATGACCTGGATGAGGAAGTGGAGGGATGGGTTAGTAAATTTGCGGATGACACAAAGGTTGGGGGTGTTGCGGATAGTTTAGAGGGCTGGACATTGATAGGATGCAAAACTGGGCTGAGAAGTGGCAAATGGAGTTCAACCCAGATAATAGACAATAGACAATAGACAATAGGTGCAGAGGTAGACCATTCTGCCCTTCAAGCCTACACCACCATTCTGAGATCATGGCTGATCATCTACTATCAATACCCGGTTCCTGCCTTGTCCCCATAACCCTTGATTCCCCTATCCATAAGATACCTATCTAGCTCCTTCTTGAAAGCATCCAGAGAACTGGCCTCCACTGCCTTCTGAGGCAGTGCGTTCCACACCTCCACAACTCTCTGGGAGAAGAAGTTCCTCCTCAACTCTGTCCTAAATGACCTACCCCTTATTCTTAAACCATGCCCTCTGGTACTGGACTCTCCCAGCATCTGGAACATATTTCTTGCCTCTATCTTGTCCAATCCCTTAATAATCTTATATGTCTCAATCAGATCCCCCCTCAATCTCCTTAATTCCAGCGTGTACAAGCCCAGTCTCTCTAACTTCTCTGTGTAAGACAGTCCGGACATCCCAGGAATTTACCTAGTGAACCTACGCTGCACCTCCTCCACAGCCAGGATGTCCTTCCTTAACCCTGGAGACCAAAATGGCACACAATACTCCAGGTGTGGTCTCACCAGGGCCCTGTACAAATGCAAAAGGATTTCCTTGCTCTTGTACTCAATTCCCTTTGTAATAAAGGCCAACATTCCATGAGCCTTCTTCGCTGCCTGCTGCACTTGCTTATTCACCTTCAGAGACTGATGAACAAGTACTCCTAGATCTCTTCGTATTTCTCCCTTATCTAACTCCACACCGTTCAGATAATAATCTGCCTTCCTGTTCTTGCTCCCAAAGTGAATAACCTCACACTTATTCACATCAAACGCCATCTGCCAAGTTTCTGCCCACTCACCCAGCCTATCCAAGTCACCTTGAATTATCCTAACATCCTCATCACATGTCACACTGCCACCCAGCTTAGTATCATCAGCAAAATTGCTGATGTTATTCACAATGCCTTCCTCTAAATCACTGACGTAAATCGTAAACAGCTGTGGTCCCAATACCGAGCCCTGTGGCATTCCACAAGGGCATGGATTTGCCCTTGGTAAATCCATGCTGGCTCGGCCCAATCCTATCACTGCTATCAAGATATGCCGCTATTTCATCTTTAATAATGGAGTCTAGCATCTTCCCCACTACTTTCTTAAAAAGTGGGATAACATTAGCCATTCGCCAATCCTCAGGAAGTGATCCTAAATCTAAGGAACATTGGAAAATGATCACCAATGTATCCGCAATTTCCAGAGCCACCTCCTTTAGTATCCGAGGATGCAGACCATCTGGACCTGGGGATTTGTTAGCCTTCGGTCCCATCAGTCTACTCATCACTGTTTCCTTCTTAATGTCAATCTGTTTCAGTTCCTCTGTTACCCTATGTCTTTGTCCCATCCATATATCTGGAAGATTGCTTGTGTCTTCCCTAGTGAAGACAGATCCAAAGTACTTAGTAAATTCGTCTGCCATTTCTCTGTTTCCCATAACAATTTCTCCCAATTCATTCTTCAAGGGCCCAACATTGTTCTTAACTATCTTCCTTCTCTTCACATACCTAAAAAAAACTTTTGCTATCCTCCCTTATATTCCTAGCTAGCTTGCGTTCATACCTCATTTTTTCTCCCCGTATTGCCTTTTTAGTTAAGTTCTGTTGCTCCTTAAAAATTTCCCAATCATCCGTCTTCCCACTCACCTTAGCTCTGTTATACTTGTTTTTTAATGCTATGCTATCTCTGACTTCCTTTGTCAACCACTGTGGCCACTTTCCCCCCCTTTGAATCCTTCCTTCTCCGGGGGACAAACTGATTTTGCACCTTGTGCTTTATTCCCAAGAATACGTGCCACTGCTGTTCCACTGTCTTTTCTGCTAGGATATCTGACCAGTCAACTTTGGCCAGCTCCTCCTTCATGGTTCCATAGTCTCCTTTGTTCAACTGCAGTACTGACACTTCTGATCTGCCCTTATCCCTCTCAACTTGCAGATAAAAACTTATCATATTATGGTCACTACCTCCTAATGGCTCCTTTACTTCAAGATCACTTATCAAATCCTGTTCATTGCACAACACTAAATCCAGAATAGCCTTATCCCTGGTCGGCTCTCGTACAAGCTGCTCCATAAATGCATCCCGTAGACACTCTACAAACTCCCTATCCTGGGGTCCAGTACCAACCTGATTTTCCCAGTTCACCTGCATGTTGAAATCCCCCATAACTACTGCGACATTTCCTTTGCCACATGCCATTGTTAACTCCCTATTCAACTTGCACCCAATATCCATGCTACTGTTTGGGGGCCTGTAGATAACACCTATTAGGGTCTTTTTGCCCTTACTGTTCCTCAGTTCTATCCACACTGACTCTACTTCTCCTGATTCTATGTTCCCCCTTGCAAGGGACTGAATCTCATTCCTCACCAACAGGGCTACTCCACCCCCTCTGCCCACCTTTCTGTCCCTTCGATAGCACGTATACCCTTGTACATTCAATTCCCAGGTCTGATCCCCCTGCAGCCATGTCTCCGTTATCCCAACAACATCATAGTTACCCATTTGCACCTGAGCTTCAAGCTCATCCGCCTTATTTCTGACACTCCGTGCATTCAGATATAGAATTTTTAACCCATTTCTCCTCTAGTGATAAGTGTGAAGTGATTCATTTTGGTAGGTCAAATATGATGGCAGAATATAGTATTAATGGTAAGACTCTTGGCAGTGTGGAGGATCAGAGGGATCTTGGGGCCCGAGTCCATAGGACACTCAAAGCTGCTACACAGGTTGACTCTGTGGTTAGGAAGGCATACAGTGCATTGGCAAACTATAGAAAGGATGCAGAGGAGATTTACAAGGATGTTGCCTGGATTGGGGAGCATGTCATATGAGAATAGGTTGAGTGAACTCAGCCTTTTCTCCTTGAAGCAACAGAGGATGAGAGGTGACCTGGTAGAGGTGTACGAGATACAGGTGTCCTGCTTTTCGAATGTTCGCTTTACGAAACCTCACTGTTACGAAAGACCTACATTAGTACCTTGTTTTCGCTAACAGAAGGTTTTTTCACTGTTATGAAAAAAGCAGCACACGAAAAATGACAGCGTGCGAAAAAAGCAGCGCCCGCCCCGAGCAGCCAAGCTCCTCCCCCGCCACTGCATTCTAGCCGCCATTGCTTAAACACGTGCTTTATCTCGATTTATTTTGTGCATCTGTTAATAAGATGAGTTTGAAGGTATCGGAAAAGCCTAAACGAGCTCGTAAGGGTGTTACACTTAGCGTAAAACTAGACATAATTAAGTGTTTCGATCGTGGTGAACAAAGTAAGGACATTGTCCGCGCGTTGAACTTGCCTGCATCCACCATTCGCACTATTTATACGCAGAGAGAAAAAATCTTGAAAGCTGCGGATGTTACTGTTGGTTCTGCTCATAGCAAAGTGGTTTCTCTTAGTCGGCATCCAATAATGGATAAAATGGAAAGTCTATTGTTTGAGTGGATTGATGGGTGTACAAAATGTGGCGTTCTCTTAAGTTATCTTATACTTAAGGAGAAATCAGTCAGTCTTTTTAATAAGCTGAAACAGAAAGGACTGGACGATGGTGATGGAAGTATTGCGAAAGTGGAATTTAAAGGTAGTCACGGGTGGCTTGATCGGTTTCTGAGGCGAGGGCAGCTTCATAGTTTAACGTTTACCGGAGAGAGTGCTTCGGCTGATACTGAAGCTGCCGAAAGGTTCCCAGCAGAACTGAAGAAAATAATTGCAGAAGGTGGTTATTCGTATAAACAAGTGCTTAACTGTGACGAAACTGCAATTTATTGGAAAAAATTGCTGAGTAAGACATTTATTTCGAAAGAAGAAAAGCAGGCTAAGGGACACAAGGCATCGAATGACAGGTTTCCCATAATGCCTATTATTAACGCCACTGGAGATGCTGTCCTTAAGCCTCTACTAGTGCACCATTCAGAAAATCCGAGGGCACTTAAAGACATTGATAAGAAAACACTTCCTGTGTGTTTCGTTCACATCCAAGCATTTGGAACACCCAAGTGCTTTTTTCTGAGTACATGAGCAGATACGTTAGTCCTTTTGTTAAAATACTGTAGAGAAAATAACCTCGATAATAGGAGTCTTGTGATTGTCGATAATTGTGCTGCTCATCCGCCTGCCATTACCGAGTATGGCGGTAACATTCATGTTGCGTTCTTACCGCCGAATACAACATTGTTGCTGCAGCCGTGTGATCAAGGCCTAATAGCCACAATTAAGGCTTACTATACGCAAAATGTGATCGGTTTTATCGTAAGTGCTATTGACAGAGAGGGCAATTCCGAAGCATCTTTACGAGAGATCTGGAAAGACTAGAATATAAAACTGGCAGTCGCCAACATTGGAGATGCTCTCGTTAGGCTAACAGTCTCGATGAGAAATGGCGTTTGGAGGAAACCATGTCCCGAAGCAGTGAACGATTTTAAAGGCTTCGAACCATCAACAATAAATATGACAATAGTGAGCTTGGCTAAGGAGGCTGGGTTTGTGGAAGTTGACGAAGATGATGTTGAAGAGGTTTGGGCATCCTATGACCAAGAATTGACAGATGAAGAGCTGAGGCAATTGCAAGAGGAAAGGATAACAATCGAAACCGAATGCAGTAGCCAAAATGAAGTCGTCCAGGGACTGAACGTGAAGCAGTTGCATGAGATTTTCGCTGCAATTGACAGTGCTGCAATGATTGCAGAAAAGTATGACTTTAATTTTGAAAGGGCACGTAGGTTTAGGGCAGGTTTGCAGGATGTTTTGAGTGCTTACAAAGAACTGGATGATAGAAAAATGCACGAGGCTCAGCAGTCAAGTATACTGTCGTTTTTCAAGCCTTGCACATCAGCCACAGCAGACGACAAACCTCGACCTTCGACATCGAGGCAGGCAGACATAGAAGAAGATGACCTGGCTGCCCTAATGGAAACAGACTACGATGAGATGACATCCCAGTCTCGTCTACCTCCCACCACCCCAATTTCCGATGACTCAGCCTAACACACCATCCCAATTCCCGTAAGTGAAACTACACTGTACATACATTATTTCTACTTCATATTGGTTGTGTATTTTTGTGTTATTTAGTATGATTTGTTATTTGGTATGATTTGGCAGCCTCGTTGCTTAAAGGTCACTGGAGAGAGTGCTTCTGCCGACAGTGCCTTCCACCACAGCGCCTGCGCCGACAGTGCCTTCCGCCGACAGCGCCTGCGCCGACAGTGCCTTCCGCCGACAGCGCCTGCGCCGACAGTGACTTCTGCCGACAGTGCCTTCCGCCGACAGTGACTTCTGCCGACAGTGCCTTCCGCCGACAGCACCTGCGCCGACAGTGACTTCTGCCAACAGTGCCTTCCACCGACAGCGCCTGTGCCGACAGTGCCTTCCGCCGACAGTGCCTTCCGCCGACAGTGCCTTCCACCGACAGCGCCTGTGCCAACACTGCTTCCGCCGAGAGCGCGTCAGATTTTCGCTGCGCTAGACTGTACTTCAATGATTGCAAAAAGTATTTCTAATTTATATGGGCTGCGTATTTTTGTGTTATTTAGTATGATTTGTTATTTGGTACGATTTGGCAGCCTCATAGCTTAAAGGTTACTGGAGAGAGTGCTTCTGCCGAGAGCACATGGGTGAGATTTTCGCTGCGCTAGACAGTGCTTCAATGATTGCAAAATGTATTTCTACTTTATATAGGCTGTGTATTTATCATATCATTCCTGCTTTTACTATATGTTACTGTTATTTTAGGTTTTATGCGTTATTTGGCATGATTTGGTAGGTTATTTTTTGGGTCTGGAAACGCTCAGAAATTTTTCCTATATTAATAAATGGTAACTGCTTCTTCACTTTACGACATTTCGGCTTAGGAACCGTTTCATTGGAACGCTCTACCTTCGGATGCCGGGGGAAACCTGTAATGAGAAGCAATGATCCTGTGAATACTCAGAGGCTTTTTCCCAGGGCAGAAATGGCTAGCATGAGAGGACATAGTTTTAGGGTGCTTGGAAGTAGGTACAGAGGAGATGTCAGTGGCAATTTTTTTTACACAGAGAGTGGTGAGTGCGTGGAATAGGTTGCTGGCGGTGGTAACGATAGGGTCTTTTAAGAGACTCCTGGATAGGTACATGGAGCTTAGAAAAATAGAGGGCTATGGGTAACCCTAGGTAGTTCTAAGGTAAGGACATGTTCGACACAGCTTTGTAGGCCAAAGGGCCTGTATTGTGCTGTAGGTTTTCTATGTTTCTAAAAGATGATAAGAGATTGAGTAGATAGCCAGAGACCACCCCCCCCCCACCCCACAGGGTGGAAATGGCTAATATGAGGGGGTGATTTTAAGGTGATTGGAAGAGTCAGACGCAAGTTGTTCCCCCCCCCCGGCCCCCCACAGAGAGTGGTGGGTGTGTGGAATGCCCTGTGACCAGTGGTAGGAGAAGCAGACACATTAGGGACATTGAAGAAACTTAGATAAGCATAAGGATGATAGAAAAAAATGAAGGGCTACGTAGGGGAACAGTCAGATTGATCTCAGAGCAGATTTAAAAAGTCGGCACAACATAATGGACCAAGGTACTGTGCTGTAATGCTCTACGCTCATCAGAAATGAGATGCCCTGTAAGAAACGTGAGCAGAATCCATCACAGCTTTCAAATAGAAAAATGTATAATGTCAAGCGCAGGCGTGTGACGTAGCGCGCCAAGGTTTAAAAAGAGAAATTTTCAACGGTTCTTGTTTCAGTCGAAGCAAGCAGCTGAGAAGAAGGGAGTGAAGAAATCGGATAGAAAAGTAGTTTTTTTTTAAACACTGCTCAGGGAGAAGAGTCTGCGCCGTGCAGGCGCGTGACGTAGCGCGCCAAGATTTAAAAGCAGACCACCATATACAGCAGCCATTGTCGGAGTGGACTGAGTCAGAGTGGGACGGCTTTGGCTCAACAGGCTTCGGCGAGAACAGGCAGAGGCCAGGGTAGGCTCCAGTAAGTTTTTTGTTCAGATTGTTTAGAGTAGAGAGAATGCCAGGCAGGATGTTGGAATGCTCCTCTTGCAGGATGTGGGAAGTCAGGGAGCCCTCCGGTGTCCCTGACAACGACACCTGCAAGAAGTGCATCCAGCTGCAGCTCCTAATAAACCGCGTTAGGGAACTGGAGCAGGAGCTGGATGACCTGCGGATCATTCGGGAGAATGAGGAGATTATAGATAGTAGCTACAGGGAGGTAGTTACGCCAAAGGAGCAGAGGACAGGAAATTGGGTCACTGTCAGGCTAGGGAAGAGGAAAGGGCAGGCAGAGTAGGGTTCCCCTGTGGCCATTCCCCTCAACAATAAGTATACCGCATTGGATACTGTTGGGGGGGTGGGTGGATGACTTACCTGGGACAAGCTGCAGTAGCCGGATCTCTGGCACTGAGTCTGGCTCTGCAGTGCAGAAGGGAGGGTGGAAAAAGAGGAGAGCAGTAGCGATAGGGGACTCGATAGTTAGAGGTGCAGATAGGAGGTTCTGTGGTCTGAGAATCCAGGATGGTTTGTTGCATCCCGGGTGCCAGGGTCAAGGATGTCTCTGATCGCTTGCATGACATTCTGAAGTGGGAGGGTGATCAGCCAGATGTCGTGGTGCACATCGGTATCAATGACATAGCAAGGAAGAGTGAGGAGGTCCTGGACAGTGAGTATAGAGAGCTTGGTAGGAAGTTGAAAAGCAGGAGCTCAAGAGTGGTAATCTCAGGATTGCTACCTGTGCTACGTGCCAGTGAGGGTAAGAATAGGATGCTCTGGAGGATGAACAAGTGGCTGAGGAACTGGTGTAGGGGGCAGGGTTTCAGATTTCAGGATCATTGGGACCTCTTCTGGGGCAGGTGGGACCTGTACAAGAGAGACGGGTTACACTTGAACTACAGGGGGACCAATATCTTTTCAGGGAGGTTTGTTAGTGCTATTGGGGAGGCTTTAAACTAGATTTGCAGGGGGATGGGAACCAGAGTGCCAGAGCTGACAGTGTGGCTGGGGTGAAAATAAATGATGTTAAAAGTTCAAGTAAATCCGCTAATAGAAAGGTTGTGAGTGGTGGTAAAAATCTTCTGAGGTGTATATATTTCAATGCTAGGAGTATTGCGGGGAAGGCGGATGAGTTGAGGGTGTGGATTGACACGTGGAATTATGACGTTATAGCAATTAGTGAAACTTGGCTACAGGAGGGGCAGGACTGGCAGCTTAATATTCCAGGGTCCTGAAGTTTCAGATGTGATCGAGGCAGAGGAATGAAAGGTGGGGGAGTAGCATTGCTTGTTAGGGAAAATATTTCAGCAGTGCTCAAGCAGGACAGATTAGAGGGCTTGTCTACTGAGTCCTTATGGGTGGAGCTGAGAAACAGGAAAAGTATGGCCACATTAGTGGGATTGTATTACAGACCACCCAATAGTCAATGAGAATTGGAAGAACAAATCTGCAGAGAGATAGCAGGCAACTGCAGGAAACATAAAGTTGTGGTGGTAAGGGATTTTAATTTTCCATATATTGATTGGGACTCCCATACTGTTAGGGGTCTAGATGGTTTAGAGTTTGTAAGATGTGCTCAGGAAAGTTTTCTAAATCAATATATAGAGGGACCAACTAGAGGGGATGCAATATTGAATCTCCTGTTAGGAAACGAGTTAGGACAAGTGATGGAAGTCTGTGTAGGGGAGCACTTTGGTTACAGTGATCATAACACCATTAGTTTCAACTTGATCATGGACAAGGATAGATCTGGTCCTAGGGTTGAGGTTCTGAACTGGAAGAAGGCCAAATTTGAAGAAATGAGAAAGGATCTAAAAAGCGTGGATTGGGACAGGTTGTTCTCTGGCAAAGATGTGATCGGTAGGTGGGAAGCCTTCAAAGGAGAAATTTTGAGAGTGCAGAGTTTGTATGTTCCTGTCAGGATTAAAGGCAAAGTGAATAGGAATAAGGAACCTTGGTTCTCTAGGGATATTGCAACTCTGATAAAGAAGAAGAGGGAGTTGTATGACATGTATAGGAAACAGGGAGTAAATAAGGTGCTTGAGGAGTATAAGAAGTGCAAGAAAATACTTAAGAAAGAAATCAGGAGGGCTAAAAGAAGACATGAGGTTGCCTTGGCAGTCAAAGTGAAGGATAATCCAAAGAGCTTTTACAGGTATATTAAGAGCAAAAGGATTGTAAGGGATAAAATTGGTCCTCTTGAAGATCAGACTGGTCGGCTCTGTGTGGAACCAAAGGAAATGGGGGAGATCTTAAATAGGTTTTTTGCGTCTGTATTTACTAAGGAAACTGGCATGAAGTCTATGGAATTAAGGGAAACAAGCAGTGAGATCATGGAAACTGTAGAGATTGGAAAGGAGGAGGTGTTTGCTGTCTTGAGGAAAATTAAAGTGGATAAATCCCCGGGACCTGACAGGGTGTTCCCTCGGACCTTGAAGGAGACTAGTGTTGAAATTGCAGGGGCCCTGGCAGAAATATTTAAAATGTCGCTGTCTACATGTGAGGTGCCAGAGGATTGGAGAGTGGCTCATGTTGTTCCATTGTTTAAAAAAGGATTGAAAAGTAATCCGGTAAATTATAGGCCGGTAAGTTTAATGTTGGTAGTAGGTAAGTTATTGGAGGGAGTACTAAGAGACAGAATATACAAGCATTTGGATAGACAGGGACTTATTAGGGAGAGTCAACATGACTTTGTGCGTGGTAGGTCATGTTTGACCAATCTATTGGAGTTTTTCAAGGAGGTTACCAGGAAAGTGGATGAAGGGAAGGCAGTGGATATTGTCTACATGGACTTCAGTAAGGCCTTTGACAAGGTCCCGCGTGGGAGGTTAGTTAGGAAAATTCAGTCGCTAGGTATACATGGAGTGGTTGTAAATTTGATTAGACATTGGCTCAATGAAAAGCCAAAGAGTGGTATTAGAGAATTGCTTCTCCGAGTGAAGGCCTGTGACTAGTGGTGTGCCACAGGGATCAGTACTGGGTCCATTGTTATTTGTCATCTATATCAATGATCTGGATGATAATGTGGTAAATTGGATCAGCAAATTTGCTGATGATACAAAGACTGGAGGTGTATTAGACAGCGAGGAAGATTTTCAGAGCCTGCAGAGGGACTTGGACCAGCTGGAAAAATGGGCTGAAAAATGGCAGATGGAGTTTAATACAGACAAGTTTGAGGTATTGCACGTTGGAAGGACAAACCAAGGTAGAACATACAGGGTTAATGATAAGGCACTGAGGAGTGCAGTAGAACAGAGGGCTCTGGGAATACAGGTACAAAATTCCCTAAAAGTGGCATCACAGGTAGATAGGGTCGTAAAGAGAGCTTTTGGTACATTGGCCTTTATTAATCAAAGTATTGAGTATAAGAGCTGGAATGTTATGATGAGGTTGTATGAGGCATTGGTGAGGCCAAATCTGGGGTATTGTGTTCAGTTTTGGTCACCAAATTACAGGAAGGATATAAATAAGGTTGAAAGAATGCAGAGAAGGTTTACAAGGATGTTGCCGGGACTTGAGAAACTCAGTTACAGAGAAAGGTTGAATAGGTTAGGATTTTATTCCCTGGAGCGTAGAAGAATGAGGGGAGATTTGATAGAGGTATATAAAATTATGATGGGTATAGATAGAGTGAATGCAAGCAGGCTTTTTCCACTGAGGCAAGGGGAGAAAAACACCAGAGGACATGGGTTAAGGGTGAGGGGGGAAAAGTTTAAAGGGAACATTAAGGGGGGCTTCTTCACACAGAGAATGGTGGGAGTATGGAATGAGCTGCCAGACGAGGTGGTAAATGCGGGTTCCTTTTTAACATTTAAGAATAAATTGGACAGATACATGGATGGGAGGTGTATAGAGGGATATGGTCTGTGTGCAGGTCAGTGGGACTAGGCAGAAAATGGTTCGGCACAGCCAAGAAGGGCCGAAAGGCCTGTTTCTGTGCTGTATTTTTTCTATGGTTTCTATGGTCCTCCTATGCATCTGGCTTTCTTCACTCACATGATTTACACCAGAGGCACAGTAAATCGCAGCAACTAGTAGTGCACCACCCATGCCTTCTTCAACCTTGCTCTGTCCCATCATTTCAAAAAAATTCTTCTGGAATCATAGAGTTACAAGGGAGGCATTCAAATCATTGCGTCCGTGCCACCTAAAAACAATTAGGATAATTCCATTCCTCACATCTGCAAGTGAATATATAATATGGCGGCAGCTTCGGAGTGTGTTCCACATGTGTAATCTTGGATCAGCACAAGTCAAATGTAACCACATTTGCAAGCAGAATATAAGTTGCTGCACGATACACAGTCAGTGGCATTCCTATCAGGAGAACCAGCCGTTCTCTTCTGACCTCTCTCATTAACAAGGTATTTTCACTGCTCACTGAACATTTTTGGTTTTCGCACCATTCTCTGTAGCAAATCCTAGAGACTATTGTGCATGAAAATCCCAGGACATCAGCAGTTTCTGAAATACTCAAACCATGCCGTCCAGGACCAACAATCATTCCATGGTCAAAGTCACTTAAATCACATTTCTTCCCTATTCTGATATTTAGGCTGAACAACAACTGAACCCCTTGACCATGTCAGCATGCTTTTATGCATTGTGTATAGCACCATGATTGGGTGATTGGATATTTACATTAATGGACAGGTGAACAGGTATACATAATTAAAGTGGCCACAATCTGTGAGCTCTGAACGCTCTTTCTAAATGACTCACCCACTATTCCTTTGATTGGGTTCAGCTGATTCTGAAAGGGCTTGATTGTGTCCATCACAGACTTGTCCCGCAGCACATTTCTATGAAGCATGTCCAAAAAAGTCTACAAAACAAGAGATTGATACTTAGGCAGCTGAAAACACTCTTTGGACTCAATCATTTGGGCTGAATTATTCAAAGGTTTAACTCCTCAAAATTTATAGAAAAATTTCATACTCATGAGCAATATAAAAAAAATACAATTTTGTAAGAAGTAGCAAACAGAAGAACAACTGTGTCAAAAAGCATTGGTATTGACAATACTTGTCCAATGTACAGAAACAAGGAAAGGGAAAGAATTGGAGCATTTAGATTATCCAGTGTACCACACAGTACAAATGTACCATCCCATCACTCAACCTTGGAGACGAGACAGTTTATCAGAGCAGCAACTCCAATCAATTTAGTTGGAGGAGAGCAAAACTCAATAAGACTGATCAAATCTGTGATTAGTTACTGCATGAGACATAAAATATAGAACAGTACAGGCCCTTTGGCTCATGATTTTGTGCCAACCCTTTAATCTACTCTAAGATCAATCAAAGCCTTCCCTCCTACATAACACTCCAGTTTCCATCAACTATCTGCCTATTTTAGAGTCTCTTAAATGTCCCTAATGTATATATTTCTACTACCACCCTGGCAGTGTGTTCCACACACCCATCTCAACCTCTGTAAAATACCTATCTCTGACCACTCTCCCACCCCAAAATTTTCTGCAATCACCTTAAAATTATGTTCCCTTGTATTAGCCATTTCTGCCCTGGGGAAAAGTCTCTAACTGTCTATTTGATCTATGCCTTATCTCCATCAAGTCACCTCTCATTGTCCTTTGTTCCAAAGAGAAAGGCCTGACCTGTCCGCTCATGTTCCATTTTCAGGAAAATGTCAAGCATTCTAATACACTGTGGTAAATCCTTATCATCTTCACATTCTGGCAAAAGTAGTAGCTTTACTTCGTCTAATTATGTCTGCACATTGTTTTTTTTCAACTCTACCAATTATTTCTACCTTTCACAATTACTAACAAAGTAAGGACATCAACAAATGGTGAAACAAAATCTGCTGGAGAAACTTAGGAGGTTGAGGAGAAAAAGCACAATATCCTGGTCAAAATCCTGCATCATGTCATCAGTACAGTCAGCCCTCCTTATCCGTGGGGGAGTGGTTCCGGGGCCACCCGCGGATGCTCAAGTCCCTTATTTAACCTGCCTCAGTGCAGGTGGACTTTAGGACCCGGGGGAGCTCTGGACCCACCGCCCACGGCTACTGCTGAATTCACCGTGTTTCTGTCCGATGACGGAAAACGATCACGATTGAAAATAAAGTGGAAATACAGTAATAAGGCGATCGGAAATAGGTGAAACGCCATCAGTCATTGTTAAAGCATTAGGCTACAGTCGGTCAACGATTGGAACAATTTTAAAGGATAAAGAGAGAATAATGGAGCATTGGAAAGGCCCTGCCCCGAGGAGAGCTACAATAAGCAACGCAGTGGTTTAATTATTGAAATACATACATTTCTTACGTGTTTATATATGCATAGAAAGGTAAAATATATACTTTATAATAAGACAAATATTTGACTAACTGACGCTAAATAATACTGGATGTACCTGTTTGGACTTACGTACAAATCGGACTTAAAGACTGCCTGTACTTTAAATCATCTCTAGATTACTTACAGCAGCAGTCCCCAACCACCGGGCTGAGGACCGGTACTGGGCCACAAAGCATGTGCTACCGGGCCGCGAGGAAACGATATGAGTCAGCTGCACCTTTCCTCATTCCGTCACGCACTGTTGAGCTTGAACGCACACGAGGTCATTACCCACGCATCATCCATGTCAGCGCAGGAAGGACATCAACTCCTCGAGCTTGCAAATGACGGCAGGCTGAAAAGTATATTTGACATAACATCTCTGCCGGCATTCTGGATCAAATTCAAGGCTAAATATCCTGAGATAGCCATGAACGCACTGAAAATGTTGCTTCCATTTCCAACGTATCTCTGCAATGAATGCAACGAAAACTAAATTGCGGAATATACTGGACATAAGGAATCTCCTTCGAGTATCGCTGTCTCCCATCACCCCTCGATAGGACCGTCTTATTGCAGGAAAGCAAGCCCAGGGCTCCCACTGATTCAGCGATATTGGTGTGTTGCAATGATTTTATATGTTCATAAGGGGAAAATATGTGCTGTGTGTTTACTATCCAAACGTTACTTAAAATGTTATGATGCTATTGACTTATATAACCATATAACAATTACAGCACGGAAACAGGCCATCTCTGCCCTTCTAGTCTGTGCCGAACGCTACTCTCACCTAGTGCCACCGACCTGCACTCAGTCCATAACCCTCCATTCCTTTCCTGTCCATATACCTATCCAATTTTTTCTTTAAATGATACTACCGAACCTGCCTCTACCACTTCTACTGGAAGTTCATTCAACACTTCAAACTCCCCTGTCCTCCCCTGATAATTGACTTATCACTATATTCATGCGAGGAAAATATGCGCTGTGTGTTTAATATTAAATTTGTTAGATAAACCCGTTTAGAAACGAAATTGAGTGTATTAGCCACTTATCACCTATATTCCGGTCATGATTAACATCCCCCCCGAACAGAATCGCCAAAAACGATTTGTAGAAAAAAATCAGCACTTACACGCATGCGCACTGGTGCCCACGCAAGGCTTCACGGTCATTGTAGTCTTTCTCTGGGTAAACAACGTATTTGACTGCTACTCTTGTCCGTTGGCAACCCTACCCCCCCCCCGCCCCCCCCCCCCCCCCCCCCCCCGGGTTGGCTGGTCCACAGTGCAAAGAAGGTTGGGAACCCCTGACTTACAGTACCTAATACAATGTAAATGTTATGTAAATAGTTGCTATACTGTATTGTTTAGGGAATAATGACAAGAAAAAAAAGTCTGTACATGCTCAAACAACGAGTGCTGGAGAGAGAGCCTCCAGGTTTTCCTGATCAGCGGTTGGTTGAATCTGCTCATGCGGAACCCACAAATAAGGAGGGCCGATTGTAACTCCTTCCCTCACATCCCACACCCTTACAATGTTGGTAGTCCCTCTGAGTTCTTCCAGCAGATCCTTGCTCCAGACTCCAGTGCATCTTCTATGCTGTGCTTAACCTTGAATTGGATTGTATAATTGTTTTCTTCCATGTCGTTTAACTTTCTTATGCTTGTTTGTATTTTATACAGTTATCTATGATTGACACATTTATAAAGATAGCCCCAGCGAACAATGCGACCAACAGCAACATCCTCAGACAGTTCACGAAGCTACTTGTTTTATACGTGTATATGAAGGTTCTCGGTCATCCAGGTCATTGTATATCAAGCAAAAGCAAATCAAGACAACTGGACTTACTGTGTTGTCCAGAAGACATTTCGTTACTCATCCGAGAGGCTTCTTCAGTTCTAATCCATGGTGGGTAGTTTTCCAGTTTATAAACTCAGTGAGTTGTTTAAAGGTATATATGTGATTGCTATACCTTTAAACAACTCACAGAGTTTATAAACGGGAAAACTACCCACCGTGGATCACAACTGAACAAGCCTCTTAGATGAGTGGTGAAACTTCTTCTGGACAACACAGCAAGTCCAGTTGCCTTGATTTATGACTGCTTGATAAGTTTCATATATGATTCTCCTACTAAACTGCGTAGGAGTCAAACCTGCGAGTTACATTTTGATGGCGTGTTTTCAGGCCAATTGAGCGATCTCGCGCTTTGCTGTCTCTGAGGGAGCTCGGCAAGATTTAGAGCAGAGTGTGCCAACTAGAGTGTACCCCATTTCTCCCTGATCTCACCAACTAAAGCATCAAGCCAGAGTGAAATCAATGAGGATGCTAATGGAAGGCAAGAGAGTGTTCAGCGCCATCTGCCTACATTTGACCGGTGTCTCCCTCCTGCTCACTGTTGTCGAAGAAAGGTGCCTGCAATTGACTGGTTTCTTTCTCCCCATTCTTGCTTAATGTTGCCGGAGGATAATGTCAGAGTCTTGGGTCTTGGGCAAGGTTTAATTGATGTGGTTTGTGGATTGGACTCCGCCGTTTAAGTTATGATGTGTTTCTGGTTTCAGATTTCTCCTTTTACCATTCTTATTTTGTGCGATTTTGAGCAAGGGGAATTGGCTCTGCAGCCTACAGTCAATGAACAACACAGTGCTGAACTGAACTGAATATTCCTAGACTATTTCAGTGACTTTATAGTTTGATGTTTTATTTTCTGTGTTTTTCGCCGTTTGCGCAATTTGTTCTTTCCTTTTGCACTTTGCGTGCTTGAAGATTTCTTTGAACAGGTTCTATAGTTTTCTTTGATTCATGGCTGTCTGTGGGGAAGACATCTCAGGGTTGTAGACTGCATGCATACTTTGATAATAAATATACTAATCTTGAATCTTTGAACGTATAGGCAATTATTCAGTTATGTTTGTTTCCTGGCAGTACAATTCCTCTGTATTTTCTGGAAGCTTCCTGGTTATCACATTATCTGAATAGCGGCAATCTTATGGTTAATTTATGCAATGTAATGTCTATCAGTTATGGAAATTCAATGGAATTCAATGGCATAAGAGGAGCAAACCGCATTGGCTTATTCTTCCTTCCCTTTGTTCTTTTCCTTGGCACTATGGTCTCTTTCCCTCTTGCTTCATCTTCTTGTTTCATTCTTGTAACACTTAATAAACTACCAAAAGCAACAAGTTTTATGCCTCATTCCTGACTTCTGAAGAACCTCGAATCAAGAGCATTAGGATCCAATAGGTTGTTCTACTTTGAGTAAAGGAAGATGAGAGGATATTTGGCAGAGATGAGCAGTTCAGAGAGGGGAGACAGATATTAGCAGAGAGGTGAAGGGCGAGAGTGCATAGTGTTACGTACCCCGTAACTGGGTTGCCAAACCAGCGGAAATGGACCACTAGTTGGAGTTTGGATTACTGGAAACTAATAAAGTTTTATTAAAGAAATAAGTAACACAGTACTCTAATTGTAAGGATATAAATGCAACAGGTTAGCAATGACAAAACACACATGTACACAGAACTAGGGTAATAGGAATCAACCAAGCTCTGTCGCAGTCTAGGGGGAGAATGATCAGTCTCAAGTGACGCAGAGTTCAGTTCAGTTTAGTACAGTTCGCAGTAATCGCTGTTGTACCGTTGCAGAGAGAGAGAGAGAGATGCAAATTTGATTCAGGCAGACCTTTGATGTTCTTCGCAGTTGGCTTTCGGGCGGACCATTTTATGTCTTCTATCCCACTGTGGTCACCGACTGTGACCTCTCCGTTCCGGATACGACTGTTCTTCCGCGGTGAACCTGGCACCCAGGCAAGAGCGGACACACACACCAGGATCCCGCCAATCGTACCTTTTCACCCTGTGAGTCTATGGCCGGTTCTCACGAACCGGACCTCCAAACTCCCACCAACTTGTGGAGGCACACCGCTCTACCAGGGTCTCATTATCTCCTGATCTCGTGGTGCGTGTCATGCCTTAGCGAACCTGTTTGTTTTATCCCCCTGCTGGGGTATCGCCTGTCCATCACACTTCAAACAGTTCAGGTTCAAAGCAATATTCTGAATTGTGTTTCTTTTTCTGTTATCTCTCTCTTCTCTCTCATTGACATTTTGAACGTTTCTCCATTGTCTCCCTTATCTCTCTCTCATTAGTATCAATTTTCTGATAACTTGATTTTTTCGTCACAAATATTAGCAGAGGGATGAAGGGCGAGAGTGTGTAGATTTAAAGTAACTGATGAAAGGTAGAAGGATGATTGGTAGAAGCAGCTGTAGAGGCCAGGTCGTTGGATATATTTAAGGCAGAGATTGATAGGTTCTTGACGAATGGACAAGGGAGTCGCAACCAAGGAGATGTCCTCCTTTTTTAAAGAAAGGGGCTTCCCTTCCTCCACCATCAACTCTGCTCTCAAACGCATCTCCCCCATTTCACGTACATCTGCTCTCACTCCATCCTCCCGCCACCCCACTAGGAATAGGGTTCCCCTTGTCCTCACCTAACACCCCACCAGCCTCCGGGTCCAATGTATAATTCTCTGTAACTTCCGCCACCTCCAACGGGATCCCACCACTAAGCACACCTTTCCCTCCCCCCCACCTCTGTTTTCCGCAAGGATCGCTCCCTTCGCGACTCCCTTGTCCATTCGTCCCCCCCATCCCTCCCCACCGATCTCCCTCCTGGCCCTTATCCTTGTAAACGGAACAAGTGCTATACATGCCCTTACACTTCCTCCCTCACTACCATTCTGGGCCCCAGACAGTCCTTCCAGGTGAGGTGAGACTTCACCTGTGAGTCGGCTGGGGTGATATACTGCATCCGGTGCTCCTGATGCAGCCTTCTATATATTGGTGAGACCCGACGCAGACTGGGAGACCGCTTTGCTGAACATCTACGCTCTGTCCGCCAGAGAAAGCAGGATCTCCCAGTGGCCACACATTTTAATTCCACGTCCCATTCCCATTCTGATATGTCTACCCACGGCCTCCTCTACTGTAAAGATGAAGCCACACTCAGGTTGGAGGAACAACACCTTATATTCCGTCTGGGTAGCCTCCAACCTGATGGCATGAACATTGACTTCTCTAACTTCCGCTAATGTCCCACCTCCCCCCTCGTACCCCATCTGTTATTTATTTATATACATACATTCATTTTCTCTCTCTCCTTTTTCTCCCTCTGTCCCTCTCACTATACCCCTTGCCCATCCTCTGGGTTTTTCCCCCCCTCCTCCTTTTCTTTCTCCCTAGGCCTCCTGTCCCATGATCCTCTCATATCTGCTACGTTCACCAGCAACTTTTATGTGTGTTGCCTGAAATTCCAGCATCTGCAGATTTCCTCGTGTTTGTGTTTTAAAATGTTGAGGATATAAGTTTAACCACAAGAGATTTAACAGATACTGGAAATCTTGAGCAACACATACAAAATGCTGGAGGAACTCAGCAGGTCAGTCATCATCCACAGAGGGAATAAACGCACACTTTTTAGGCCGAGACTCTTCATCAGAACTGGAAAGGGGGAAGAAACTAGGATAAGGTGATGTGAAGAGGGGATGGAGTTCAAGCTGGCAGATGACCAAGTGAGGGGGAAGGTAGGGAATGAAGCAAAATTCTGAGGGGTGATAGGTGGGTGAGGTAAACAGCTGAAGAGAAAGGTAACTGATAGGAGAGGGGAGTGGACGATGGGAGAAAGGGAAGGAGGAGAGGCACCGGGGGAGGTGATGGACAGGTGAGGAGACAAGAAGGGGGAGAGGGATGGTTTAAAGTGAGAACTGAAACATTTAGAAGGGACCAGAGGGACAACCTCTTCACAAAGAATGTGTTCTACACATGGAATGAGCTGCCAGTGGAAGTGGTTGAGTCAGGTACAGTAAGAACATTTACACAACATTTGGATAAATACATAGATCAGCAGGTTTTAGATGCATATCGGGCAAATAGGACTAGCTTGGCGGGCACCATGAGCAAGTTGGGTTGAAAGGCCTGTTTCCATATTGTTCTATAACTATTATAGAAGGCGGAGCGGAGTGATGATGGCGCTAAACAGCAACTCCTTTGATTGTATCTTCAGAAACTGCTCTATTTCCATCTTTAATATCTTTATTTTTCCCTTTCAGGGTTCTTTTGAAGACCCTGACTTGGATTTAGACACTCACTACAGCTCTTTGTGGGAATGGGACCCGCTCTCGAAATTTCACAATTGACCATTACGGTTCAGCACGCCAAAGGCTCGACCCAAGAGTCTGGCTCAGATTCAGAAGCCTGGGTTCTCAGGGCTCCGGAGATGGGCAGATCGAGGGTCGGTGTCACGACAGGAGACCCATGTGTCATCGGGGGATTCGGAATATCTGCAGTTGTGTGCCCAGTTTTTTGGGTACAAAGCTCGGAAAAAACGTGGTGGAATTTTAACATCGTAAACCAGCAAGTTGTACATTACGTCTCCCCTCTCACTGTGAAACGGAGACATCTCTTTCTCCCTTATCAGGGAGAGAGAGAGAACCTGTGGTCTGTTGAATACTGGGTGAAACACGAAGTCTTTGGAGTACTGCAAGTCCATGTCTTTGCTGTTGCTTTGCTCATGCTTGAGTGCTCGGTAGCAGGTGCCGATGCTTTTATTTTACTGGTGGGGGGAGGGGAGTTGCTTGCTGCTGCTTATGCATGGGAGGGAGGGGAGCTGGGAGGGGGGACTTTGGGGTTATAATGTTTGGCTGTCATTCATTCTTTAGGGTACTCCTCTGTTTTTGTGGATGGTTGTGAAGAAAAAGCATTTCAGGATGTATATGGTATACATTGACATTAAATTGTACTTTTGAAACCTTAACTCGCTGACTGTCATGCACAGCATCAAGGTAAGAGCTTTACAAGGACTTCAAATACCTTCCTCTATTCTCTAATATTTTTATCATGCAGCAACATACCTGGAGCTCCTTGACTATCATGAAACAGAGCAATCTGTCCAGCCCGTTTAGCCCAAATGTGCCCAAGGAATTCTGGATTTCTGAGAAGAGCTGTTTGTTGGTTACCTCCTGGTGAGACTTCAGGTCAAACCAAGTGTTTATCTGGTCGATGTAGCATGTCATTCTAAGCAGAAAGAAATGTAGTAGAAGGGTCAGTCCACAGAAAAGAAACTCCAAATGGAACTAAGGAGTCAGGCCCTGCTGGAGGGGATCAATTGAGGTTCTGCCAGAGGAGAAAATTCAAATGACTTGTGCTCATAAGGGCTTGTTCTATTGACTTTTCTCAGCCATTCCAAAGGTTAATTTGGACACAGTTATATTGAAAATAAGTAATAAGTGTTATCTGTTGCTTATTTATTATTATTATTTTGGTTTGTCTTTTGTGTTTAGACAATTTGTCTTCTCTTGCGCATTAGTTATTTGTCCGTTTTTGTTTGTGTGCTATTTTTCCATTGTTTCTATTTTGTTTCTTTGTATTTACTGTGAATACCTGCAAGAAAATAGACTTCAGGGTAATATATGGTGACATAAACAGGCTTTGATAATAAGTTTACTTTGAACTTTGATTCACAGGTACTGATGACCTAATGGTTGAATTAACCCATCAGGAATGACCCCACTTCCTATTCCACCTACCAGCGTTCAACCACATCACTACTCAGGTGCATTTCCCGTCTCAAAGTAACAATAATTTAATAACCAACTTAAAAAATTATAACAAGAAACACACATCAAAGTTGCTGCTGAACGCAGCAGGCCAGGCAGCATCTCTAGGAAGAGGTACAGTTGACGTTTCAGGCTGAGACCCTTCGGCAGGACTAACTGAAGGAAGAGTGAGTAAGGGATTTGAAAGTTGGAGGGGGAGGGGGAGATCCAAAACGATAGGAGAAGACAGGAGGGAGAGGGCTGGAGCCAAGAGCTGGACAGGTGATTGGCAAAGGGGATATGAGAGGATCATGGGACAGGAGGGCCAGGGAGAAGGAAAAGGTGGGGGGGGGGGATCCCAGAGGATGGGCAAGGGGTATAGTCAGAGGGAGAAAAAGGAGAGTGAGAGAAAGAATGTGTGTATAAAAATAAATGGATGGGGTACGAGGGGGAGGTGGGGCATTAGCGGAAGTTAGAGAAGTCAATGTTCATGCCATCAGGTTGGAGGCTACCCAGACAGAATATAAGGTGTTGTTCCTCCAACTTGAGTGTGGCTTCATCTTTACAGTAGAGGAGGCCGTGGATAGACACATCAGAATGGGAATGGGATGTGGAATTAAAATGTGTGGCCACTGGGAGATCCTGCTTTCTCTGGAGGTCAGAGCGTAGGTGTTCAGCAAAGCGGTCTCCCAGTCTGCATCGGGTCTCGCCAATATATAGAAGGCCACCTCGGGAGCACCGGATGCAGTATATCACCCCAGCCGACTCACAGGTGAAGTGTCGCCTCACCTGGAAGGACTGTCTGGGGCCCTGAATGGTGGTAAGGGAGGAAGTGTAAGGGCATGTGTAGCACTTGTTCCGCTTACAAGGATAAGTGCCAGGAGGGAGATCAGTGGGGGGGACGAATGGACAAGGGAGTCGCATAGGGAGCGATCCCTGCGGAAAGCTGGGGGGGGGGGGGGAGGAAAAGATGTGCTTAGTAGTGGGATCCCGTTGGAGGTGGCAGAAGTTACCCAGAATAATATGTTGGACCCGGAGGCTGGTGGGGTGGTAGGTGAGGACCAGGGGAACCCTATTCCTAGTGGGGTGGCGGGAGGATGGACTGAGAGCAGATGTGCGTGAAATGGGGGAGATGCGTTTGAGAGCAGAGTTGATGGTGGAAGAAGGGAAGCCCCTTTCTTTAAAAAAGGAGGACATCTCCCTTGTCCTGGAATGAAAAGCCTCATCCTGAGAGCAGATGCGGCGGAGACGGAGGAATTGCGAGAAGGGGATGGCATTTTTGCAAGAGAGAGGGTGAGAAGAGGAATAGTCCAGGTAGCTGTGAGAGTAAGTAGGCTTATAGTAGACATCAAAAATTATAATAAACATTTAACTACAGACACCTGATTTGCTCTTGAATCATTCGAGTTGCCACTGTCTCTACTGAACATCTGTATTACCTGAACCAGTCGTCATATTAACTTTGCAAGCACGAGGAAATCCGCAGATGCTGGAAATTCAAGCAACACACATCAAAGTTGCTGGTGAACACAGCAGCCAGGCAGCATCTCTAGGAAGAGGTACAGTCGACGTTTCGGGCCGAGACCCTTCGTCAGGACTAACTGAAAGAGGAGCTAGTAAGAGATTTGAAAGTGGGAGGGGGAGGGGGAGATCCAAAATGATAGGAGAAGACAGGAGGGGGAGGGATGGAGCCAAGAGCTGGACAGTTGATTGGCAAAAGGGATATGAGAGGATCATGGGACAGGAGGCCTTGGGAGAAAGAAAAGGTGGGGGGGGGGGGGAACCCAGAGGATGGGCAAGGGGTATAGTGAGGCGGACAGAGGGAGAAAAAAGAGAGTGAAAAAGAATGTGTGTATATAAATAAGTAACGGATGGGGTACGAGGGGGAGGTGGGGCATTAGCGGAAGTTAGAGAAGTCAATGTTCATGCCATCAGGTTGGAGGCTACGCAGATGGAATATAAGGTGTTGATCCTCCAAACTGTGGCTTCATCTTTACAGTAGAGGAGGCCATGGATAGACATATCAGAATGGGAATGGGGTGTGGAATTAAAATGTGTGGCCACTGGGAGATCCTGCTTTCTCTGGCAGACATTCCCATTCTGAGGGGGAAGGTGGGTGTTTGGGAAGTGAGGAGCTGGGAGGAAGATGTTAAGGGCTGAAGAAGGAATCTAATAGGAGAGGATAGTGGAAGGAGAAAGGAGCGGAGAAGAGGCACTGGGGGAGGTGATCGGACAGTAAGTCCTAGGGAAGGGATAAGAGGGGAGCTAGAATGGGAAATGGAAAAAGAGAGAAGGAGGGGAAGTAGACAGAAATATATCAGAGGGTGGGAAAACTGACTAGATGTTAAACAATGCAGTTCCTTGCCTTTCAACAGCATTCACTTTTCAGATCCAAAGATTAAAAACTGGCCCCAATGACAATTTAGGTAAAGTAACAGAACAACAGAAACTTACTTGGGATCAGTAATTCTCAGAATTTCTCCACACAGACGGCCAATGAAAGTCGATTCACCAGCCTGGTGATATTTGGGGATCGGGATGTGAGTGGATTGGTACATGCTCTGCCAGTCAAGAATCTACAAGGAAACAGTAATCATTAACTACATAGAAAACCTCAGAATCTAAACCCTTACTGGTCAGGGATACTATTACAGCTACAGAAAGGGTGGGTAATGTAGCAGGATCCTCTTTTGAGTCAGTATGGGTGGAAGTCAGGAACAGGAAGGGAGCAGTTACTCTATTGGGGGTATTCTATAGGCCTCCTGGTAGCAGCAGAGATACAGAGGAGCAGATTGGAAGGCAGATTTTGGAAAGGTGCAAAAATAACAGGGTTGTTATCATGGGTGACTTTAACATCCATGTTTGGCACCTGATTAGTTCCAAGGGTTTACACGGGGCAGTTTGTTAAGTGTGTCCAGAATGGATTCCTGTCACAGTATGTTGACAGGCCGACTGGAGGAATCCCATACTAGATCTAGTATTAGGTAATGAACCGGGTCAGGTCACAGATCTCTCAGTAGGTGAGCATCTGGGGGACAGTGACCACCACACCCTGGCCTTTAGCATTATCATGGAAAAGGATAGAATCAGAGAGGACAGGAAAATTTTTAATTGGGGAAGGGCAAATTATGAGGCTATAAGGCTAGAACTTGCGGGTGTGAATTGGGATGATGTTTTTGTACAGAAATGTACTATGGACATGTGATCGATGTTTAGGGATCTCTTGCAGGATGTTAGGGGTAAATTTGTCCCGGTGAGGAAGATAAAGAATGGTAGGGTGAAGGAACCGTGGGTGACAAGTGAGGTGGAAAATCTAGTCAGGAGGAAGAAGGCAGCATACATGAGGTTTAGGAAGCAAGGATCAGATGGGTCTATTGAGGAATACAGGGTAGCAAGAAAGGAGCTTAAGGGGCTGAGGAGAGCAAGAAGGGGGTATGAGAAGGCCTTGGCGAGTAGGGTAAAGGAAAACCACAAGGCATTCTTCAATTACGTGAAGAACAAAAGGATGACAGGAGTGAAGGTAGGACCGATTAGAGATAAAGGTGGGGAGATGTGCCTGGAGGCTGTGGAAGTGAGCGAGGTCCTCAATGAATACTTCGCTTCGGTATTCACCAATGAGGGAACTTGATGACGGTGAGGACAATGTGAGTGAGGTTGATGTTCTGGTGCATGTTGATATTAAGGGAGAGGTGGTGTTGGAGTTATTAAAATACATTAGGACGGATAAGTCCCCGGTGCCTGACGGAATATTCCCCAGGATGCTCCACGAGGCGAGGGAGGAGATTGCTGAGCCTCTGGCTCGGATCTTTATGTCCTCATTGTCCACGGGAGTGGTACCGGAGGATTGGAGGGAGGCAAATGTTGTCCTCTTGTTCAAAAAAGGTAGTAGGGATAATCCAGGTAATTATAGACCAGTGAGCCTTACGTCTATGGTGGGAAAGCTGTTGGAAAAGATTCTTAGAGATAGGATCGATGGGATTTAGAGAATCATGCTCTGATCAGGGACAGTCAGCATGGCTTTGTGAAGGGCAGATCATGTCTAACAAGCCTGATAAGAGTTCTTTGAGGAGGTGACCACGCATATAGATGAGGGTAGTGCAGTGGATGTGATCTACATGGATTTTAGTAAGGCATTTGACAAAGTTCCACACAGTAGGCTTATTCAGAAAGTCAGAAGGCATGGGATCCAGGGAAGTTTGGCCAGCTGAATTCAGAATTGGCTTGCCTGCAGAAAGCAGAGGGCCGTGGTGGAGGGAGTACATTCGGATTGGAGGGTTGTGACTAGTGGTGTCCCACAAGGGTCGGTTCTGGGACCTCTACTTTTCGTGATTTTTATTAACGACCTGGATGTTGGCGTAAAAGGGTGGGTTGGCAAGTTTGCAGACAACACAAAAGTTGATGGTGTTGTGGATAGTGTAGAGGATTGTTGAAGATTGCAGAGACATTGATAGGATGCAGAAGTGGGCTGAGAAGTGGCAGATGGAGTTCAACCCGGAGAAGTGTGAGGTCGTACACTTTGGAAGGACTAAATCCAAGGTAGAGTACAAAGTAAATGGCAGAATACTTGTTAGTGTGGAGGAGCAGTGGGATCTGGGGGTACATGTCCACAGATCCCTGAAAGTTGCCTCACAGGTAGATAGGGTAGTTAAGAAAGCTTATGGGGTGTTAGCTTTCATAAGTCGAGGGATAGAGTTTAAGAGTCACGAGGTAATGATGCAGCTCTATAAAACTCTGGTGAGGCCATACTTGGAGTACTGTGTCCAGTTCTGGTCGCCTCACTATAGGAAGGATGTGGAAGCATTGGAAAGATTACAGAGGAGATTTACCAGGATGTTGCCTGGTTTGGAGAGTATGCATTATGATCAGAGGTTAAGGGAGCTAGGGCTTTACTCTTTGGAGAGGAGGAGGATGAGAGGAGACATGATAGAGGTATACAAGATATTAAGACGAATAGATAGAGTAAACAGCCAGCGCCTCTTCCCCAGGGCACCACTGCTCAATACAAGAGGACATGGCTTTAAGGTAAGGGGTGGGAAGTTCAAGGGGGATATTAGTCATAGTCATACTTTATTAATCCCGGGGGAAATTGTTTTTCGTTACAGTTGCTCCATAAATAATAAATAGTAATAGAACCATAAACAGTTCAATAGTATTATGTAAATTATGCCAGTAAATTATGAAATATGTCCAGGACCAGCCTATTGGCTCAAGATGTCTGACCCTCCAAAGGAGGAGTTGTAAAGTTTGATGGCCACAGGCAGGAATGACTTCCTATGACGCTCAGTGCTACATCTCGGTGGAAAGAGTCTCTGGCTGAATGTACTCCTCTGCCCACCCAGTTATTATGCAGTGCCAAGATGGCATGCAACTTAGACAGCATCCGCTTTTCAGACACCACCGTGAGAGGGTCCAGTTCCATCCCCACAACATCACTGGCCTTACGAATGAGTTTGTTGATCCTGTTGATGTCTGCCACCCTCAGCCTACTGCCCCAGCACACAACCGCAAACATGATAGCACTGGCCACCACAGCCTCGTAGAACATCCTCAGCATCGTCCGGCAGATGTTAAAGGACCTCAGTCTCCTCAGGAAATAGAGACGGCTCTGACCCTTGTTGTAGACAGCCTCAGTGTTCTTTGACCAGCCCAGTTTATTGTCAATTCGTATCCCCAGGTATTTGTAATCCTCCACCATGTCCACACTGACCCCTTGGATGGAAACAGGGGTCACCTTAGCTCTCCTGAGGTCTACCATCAGCTCCTATGGGAAGGTCTTTTACTCAGAGAGTGATTGGTGCATGGAATGCACTGCCTGAGTCAGTGGTGAAATTGAAGAGACTACTATTACACTAGTGAAATTGAAGAGACTACTATTCAGGTATATGGAGGAATTTAAGGTGGGAAGTTATATGGGAGGCAGGGTTTAAGGGTCGTCACAACACTGTGGGCCAAAGGGCCTGTACTGTGCTGTACTATTCTTTGTTCTTTTGTTCCTTTCTCCTGTCTCTCAAACGGGATTCTAAAGGATCACGGATCAACGTTATTCAACGTATACAGTTACATGCATTAGGAATTGGCTGTGACAATTTGCTGCAACATGTAACAAAAAAACAACATTCAACATTTATAAGAATAAAGAATTATATACAAATAAAGTTAGTCATAGTCATAGTCATACTTTATTAATCCCGGGGGAAATTGGTTTTCGTTAAAGTATATATTTGGAATAAAATGTGCAGAAATACCAGCATGTATTTACAATGTAAACAGCAGAGGACACAGCCTCAGAATAGAAGAGTGTCCTTTTAGAACGGAGATGAGGAGGAATTTCTTTAGCCAGAGAGCGGTGAATCTGTGGAATTCGTTGCCATAGCAGTTGTGGAGGGCAAGTCATCGGGTATATTTAAGGCAGAAATCGATAGATTCTTGATTAGTCAGGTCACAAAGGGATACAGGGAAAAGGCAAGATATTGGAGCTGAGGGGGAAAATGGATCAGCCATGATGAAATGGTGGAGCAGACCCAATGGCCTAATTCTGCTCCTATGTCTTACAGTCTTAAAAAAAGTGGTTTAAAGTGTTTACAGTGCAATACAGTGACTGAGATAATAGATAGGAGGAGGTGGGGGTGGCTAACTAGAATGGTTGATCAGATTAACTACCTCGGAGAAGAAACTTGTAAGCATTAATTTCTTAAGTGCTGATTGAAACTTCTTTTAACACTCCAAGAGGCATTTCAAAAACAAACTTAGTGAACAGAGTCAGGGTCCAATCTATAACATAACATAAATAGCAGGGGTAAAAGGACCCTGATGGCAGTTATTTATAGGCCTCCAAACAGCTGCAGGGATGTGGACTACAAATTACAACTGGAAATAGAACAGGCTTGTCAGAAGGGCAGTGTTATGATAATTGTGGGGGATTTTAACATGCGAGTTGATTGGGAAAACCAGGTCAGCACTGGATCTCAAGAGAGAGAATGCGTAGAATGTCTGTGAGATGGCTTTTTAGAACAGCTTGTTGTTGAGCCCACTAGGGGATTGGCTGTACTGGATTGGGTATTGTGTAATGAACCGGAGGTGATTAGAAAAATTGAGGTGAAGGAACCCTTAGGAGGCAGTGATCATAACATGATTGAGTTCACTGTGAAATTTGAAAACGAGAAGCCGAAATCTGATGTGTCGGTATTTCAGTGGAGTAAGGGAAATTACAGTGGCGTGAGGGAGGAACTGGCCAAAGTTGACTGGAAAGGGACACTGGCGGGAAAGACAGCAGAGCAGCAGTGGCTGGAGTTTATGTGAGAAATGAGGAAGGTGCAAGACAGGTATATTCCAAAAAAGAAGAAATTTTCAAGGGGAAAAAGGATGCAACCGTGGTTGACAAGAGAAGTCAAAGCCAAAGTTAAAGCAGAGGGCATACAAGGAAGCAAAAATTAGTGGGAAGACAGAGGATTGGGAAGTTTTTAAAACCTTACAAAAGGAAACCAAGAAGGTCATTAAGAGGGAAAAGATTAACTATGAAAGGAAGCTCGCAAATAATATCAAAGAGGATACTAAAAGCTTTTTCAAGTATATATAGAGTAAAAGACAGGTGGGAGTAGATATAGGACCGATAGAAAATGATGCTGGAGAAATTGTAATGGGAGATAAGGAGATGGCAGAGGAACTGAACCAGTATTTTGCATCAGTCTTCACTGAGGAAGACATCAACAGTATACCGGACACTCAAAGGTGGCAGGGAAGAGAAGTGTGCGCAGTCACAATTACGACAGAGAAAGTACTCAGGAAGCTGTATAGTCTAAAGGTAAATAAATCTCCTGGACCAGCTGGAATGCACCCGCGTATTCTGAAGGAAGTAGCTGTGGAGATTGCAGAGGCATTAGCGATGATCTTTCAAAAGTCGATAGATTCTGGCATGGTTCCCAAGGACTGGAAGATTGCAAATGTCACTCTGCTATTTAAGAAGGGGGCAAGGAAGCAAAAAGGAAATTATAGACCTGTTAGCTTAACATCGGTGGTTGGGAAGTTGTTGGAGTCGATTGTCAAGGATGAGGTTACAGAGTACCTGGAGGCATATGACAAGATAGGCAGAACTCAGCATGGATTCCTTAAAGGAAGATTCTGCCTGACAAACCTATTACAATTTTTTGAGGAAATTACCAGTAGGCTAGACAAGGGAGATGCAGTGGATGTCGTATATTTGGATTTTCAGAAGGCCTTTGACAAGGTGCCATACATGAGGCTACTTAACAAGATAAGAGCCCATGGAATTACGGGAAAGTTACATACGTGGATAGGGTGTTGGCTGATTGGCAGGAAACAGAGAGTGGGAATAAAGGGATCCTGTTCTGGTTGGCTGCCGGTTACCAGTGGTTTTCCACAGGGGTCAGTGTTGGGGCCGCTTCTTTTTACATTGTACATCAACGATTTGGATTATGGAATAGATGGCTTTGTGGCTAAGTTTGCTGATGATACGAAGATAGGTATAGGGGCCGGTAGTGCTGAGGAAACGGAGAGTCTGCAGAGAGACTTGGATAGATTGGAAGAATGGGCAAAGAAGTGGCAAATGAAGTACAATGTTGTAAAGTGTATGGTTATGCACTTTGGCAGAAAAAATAAACGGGCAGACTATTATTTAAATGGGGAAAGAATTCAAAGTTCTGAGATGCAACGGGACTTGGGAGTCCTCGTACAGGATACCCTTAAAGTTAACCTCCAGGTTGAGTCAGTAGTGAAGAAGGCGAATGCAATGTTGGCATTCATTTCTACAGGAATAGAGTATAGGAGCAGGGATGTGATGTTGAGGCTCTATAAGGCGCTGGTGAGACCTCACTTGGAGTACTGTGGGCAGGTTTGGTCTCCTTATTTAAGAAAGGATGTGCTGACATTGGAGAGGGTACAGAGAAGATTCACTAGAATGATTCCGGGAATGAGAGGGTTAAAATATGAGGAACGTTTGTCCGCTCTTGGACTGTATTCCTTGGAGTTTAGAAGAATGAGGGGAGACCTCATAGAAACATTTCGAATGTTGAAAGGCATGGACAGAGTGGATATGGCAAAGTTGTTTCCCATGATGGGGGAGTCGAGTACGAGAGGGCATGACTTAAGGATTGAAGGGCACCCATTCAGAACAGAAATGCAAAGAAATTTTTTTAGTCAGAGGGTAGTGAATCTATGGAATTTGTTGCCACGGGCAGCAGTGGAGGCCAAGTCATTGGGTGTATTTAAGGCAGAGATTGATAAGTATGTGAGTAGCCAGGGCATCAAAGGTTATGGTGGGAAGGTGGGGGAGTGGGACTAAATGGGAGAATGGATCAGCTCATGATAAAATGGCGGAGCAGACTCGATGGGCCAAATGGCCGACTTCTGCTCCTTTGTCTTGTGGTCTAATAACCAAAATTCAAAAGCAAAATACTAAAGATAGGAAAAGTTCAAACCGAAAAACTCTAAACATTTTTAAAAATTGTCTTCTGATTCACAATTGTTCTCATTAATAGAGAAATGATCCTTGTAAATTGATACAGTGTTAATAGTGATCTATCATTCAATTTTAAACATAGTTACACCAGCTGTGATAAACACAAGAGATTCTGCAGATGCTGGAAACCCAGAGTAACACACACAAGATGCTGGAGGAACTCCATCCACGGAGAGGAATTAAAAGTCAATGATTCAGGCCGAGAATCTGTCCTGATGAAGGGTCCTGGCCCAAAACCTTCAACCAGCTGTGAGTCCAGTATGCTCCATCTCCGTACATTTAATCACCGCTAATTCCATCTGAAATTTTTTCTTTGTGAAATCCAATTTGAAATTGCTTTTGAAAATATTTTATATCATTGTTGAATAAATATCACAACAGGGTAAATAACAATACAAAGCAAAGAAGTAGATGTTTTGTAATACAGAGCAAATATTAAAAGCAAACTGAAACAGTATTGTTTCTGTATTTCCTTGCAACCTAGGAAGCCACTTCTTCATATTCGAGTGTACCCTTCCTTACAGAACAATCCCATCCCCACTCCTTTCTCCTGTAACATTCCCATCACCTCTGGCAGGTGAAACGAAGTTAAAATGGTGCTAAATAGTGACTCATTTGTTTGCATCTTTGGAAGCAGCTTTATTTCTATCTTTAATATCTTTATTTTTCCCTTTCAGGGTTCTTTTGAAGACCCTGACCTGGAGTTACATGCAGACTTCGGTTCTTTGAGGGAATGGGACCCATTCCCGGGGTTTCAGGACTGGCTGATGTTCAGCACACCAACTGTTCACCCTGGGAGTCCGGCTCGGATTTGGAGCCTTAAGATCTCGGGGCTCTGGAGATGGGCAGATCAAGGGTCAGTGTCATGGCATAAGACCCGTGTGTCGTCGGGGGAGTTGGAAAATCGACTGCTGTGTGCCCAAAGACCCAGGATCTTTGCGATCTGTGGGCACAGAGCTCAGAATGAACAACGTAACGGACTTTTAGCATCGTAAACCAGCGAGTTGTTTGTTATGTTTCCCCGCTCGCTGGGATAATGGAGACACTTCCTTGTCCCTTACTAGGGAGAGAGAGAACCTGTGGTATGTTGAATGCTGGGTGAAACGCGAAGTTTTTGGGGTAACTGCAAGTCTGTGTCTTCGCTGTTGCTTTGCTCACACTTGTGTGCTTGGTGGCGGTGCCAATGCAGGTTTTTTTTTGCTGGTGACTTGATTTTGATGCAAAACAATGCATTTCACATGTGACAAACAAAGTTAATATTTATAAGCAATCAAACTACTGTCAAAGCAGGAAATACATACATATGGTCATGCCAACTAAAATGTTCTCCAAGAATCACCTTTGTCCTCAGGAAATTATTGCACTCTTGTTCCACATTATAGTTGATAATGCGAGACACTTCTTCTTGCCAGATCTTCAGCCCATATATGCTGACATAATCTTGTATGTATTCAAATGAACGGTGGAATCCATCCATTGTGGCGGCCATCTCTTTCAGTTTGGGCATCAGCTCACTAGTCTGTGTGAAATGGAACAGTGTGCTTGCAGATATTCAAAAGTGCCATTTCACCTTAAGTACAGTAAATCACAAAGGGGCTCAACTAGATTCTATTGTTTCTAGCATAGTCTACATGAAGAGTGAAAAAGTATTTGAACATCAGTTTTTATTAAATATGGAAAGCATTCAGAAATAAATCTCTCACAAACATTTGGAAATGTTACAGTAGTATATGCTTAAAATTCCCATACCCAACTGCCTTGCACCTCTGACATGAGTAGGTCACCTGGACAACTGAGACTGTTCCACCATTCCACAGGATCATGGCAGGTCTTTTACCTCAATACTAGCTTCCTTCCCTTTCCCCATACCACACAATTCCTGAAATATCTACAAATCCGTCTGTACCACTTGTAAATAAACTCAACAACTGAAACCCAAAGTTGTTCAGAGTAATAAAATCCAAAGATCTGACACCATCCATGAGAATATATTAATCAACTTTTCATTCTTAAATGGTCTACCCCTTACCTTCAGATTGTGACCCAGAATTGTATACTCCTTACTTGTTGGGAAAATACACTCCCATCACAACATACAACATTCTTACATGGTTGATAATTCCCCCTCATTCTTCCAAAGTCCAGGAAAACACAGGTCAACCCTCATCATCCTCTTTAGGATTGGGAAAAAAGCTGCAGGGATTATAAACTCAGCTAGCTCTATCACGGGCACTAGCCTCTCCACCATCAAGGGCATCTTCAAAAGGTGATGCCCCAAAAAGGCAGCATCCCAGGACCCAGGATATGCACTCTTCTCATTACTACCATCAGAAAGGAGGTACAGCAGCCTGAAGACACACATTCAATGTTTTCCAAGCCTCTCAATTTGGACCTTCTGAGGATTTCCAAGCCTCTCAATTTGGACTTTCTGAGGGCCTGACGAAGGGTCTCGGCCTGAAACGTCGACTGCACCTCTTCCTACAGATGCTGCCTGGCCTACTGCGTTCACCAGCAACTTTGATGTGTGTTGTTTCAATGTTTTAGGAACAGATTCTTCCCCTCTACCACTAGATTTCTGAATGGACCATGAACACTCCCTCACTATTACAGCTCTTTTTTTCAGAACTCATTTAATTTTTTTTACATTTACTGTGTTTTGTACTGTAACTTACAGAATATTTTACGCCTTACACTGTGCTGCTGCCACATAACAACTAATTTCATGACATTTATCAGTGATAATAAACCTGATTCTGATTCATATGAGGTCTGCCACACCAGGAGTAAATCTGATGAATCTTCCTGTATAGTTTGATATTAGATAAAGAGGCCAAATTATGGACAATGTTTAACTATATTAAGTCTTAATATAAGGTGTAGACCATTTAGTTCAAAGATAATTTATTGTCAAAATACATAGGAATGAAAAGTTGATTACTGTATACACTTGGTGGGTGTTAAATCTTTGGAATTCGCTACTCCAGAGAACTTTGGATCTATGTAAAGCCAAAAGCTATAAAAAGGGAAAAGATGAAATATGAGGACAATGAGCCAATAATATAAAGCAGAATAGCATCGATTTTTTCAGTTATAAAAAGTAAAAGGGAAGTGAGAGTTGAAATTGGACCACTGGAAAATGACTCTGGTGAGGTAGTAATGGGGGACAAAGAAATGGCAGATGAACTTAATGGGTACTTTCCATCTGCCTTCGCTGTGGAAGACACTAGCAGTGTGCCAAAGATCTGTGAGTGTCAGGGAGCAGGAGTGAGTGCCATTGCTATTACAAAGGAAAAAGTGCTTGGCAAGCTCAAAGGTCTTAAGGTGGATAAGTCACCCTGGGCCAGATGGATTACATTCCGGAGTCCTGATAGAAGTTGCTGAACAGATTATGGATGCATTGGTCATGATCTTTCAAGAATCACTTATTCTGCCATGCTCCTGGATAGCTGGAAGATTGAAAATGTCACTCCACTCTTTAAGAAGGGAGGAAAGCAAAAGAAAGTAAATTATAGGCCGGTTAGCCGAATCTCAGTGGTTGGGAAAGTGTTAGAATCAATTATTAAGGATGAGGTTTCAAGGCACTTTGAGATTAATGATAAAGTAAGTCAAAGTCAGCATGGTTTCTATAAAGAGAAATTATGCCTGACAAATCTGTTAGAGTTCTTTGAGGAAATAACAAGCAGAGTGGACAAAGGAGAGGCAGTGGATGTCATTTACTTGATTTTCAGAAGGCATTTGATAAGGTGCCACACAAGGTTGCTTAACAAGATAAACTCCATTGGTGTTACAGGAAAGTTACTGGCATGGATAGCGGAATGGCTGACAGGCAGGAGACAATGAGTGGGAATAAAATGGGCCTTTTCTGGATGGCTGTCGGTGACTAGTGGTGGTCCTCAAAGGTCAGTATTGGTACCGCTGTTTTTCACATTGTTTGTCAATGATTTAGATAATGGAATTGATAGCTTTGTGACAAAGTTTGCAGATGATATGAAGATAGGTGAAGGGGTAGGTAGTGCTGAGGAAGCAATTCGATTGCAGCAGGACTTGGACAAATTGGAAGAATGGACAAAAAAATGGCAGATGGAATATAGTGTTGGGAAATGTATGATAATGCTTTTTGGTAAAAGGAAAAATAGTGCGGACTATTATCTAAATGGGGAGAAGATTCAAACGTCAGAGGTGTAGGGGGACGACGGAGTCCTCATGCAAGACTCCCAGAAGGTTAATTTACAGGTTGGGTCTGTGGTAAAGAAGGCAAATGCAATGTTCGCATTTATTTCAAAAGTAATAAAATATAATAGCAAGGAGATAATGCTGAGCCTTTATAAGACTCTAGTCAGGCCACACTTTGACTAGCTTTGAATCCCATAACTCAGAAAAGATGTGTCGTCATTGGAGAGAGTCCAGAGGAGGTTCATGAGGATGATTCTGGGAATGAAGAAGTTAACATATGAGGAGTGTTGGCAGCTTTGGGCCTGTACTCACTGGAATTTTGTACAATGTGGGGGGGGGGGGGGTGGTCTTATTGAAACCTACCAAAGTTGAAAGGACTAAATAGGGTGGATGTGGAGAAGACGTTTCCTATGGTGGGGCTATCCAGGACTGGAGGGCACAGGCTCAAAATTGAGGGGTGATCCTTTAGAACAGAGGTAAGGAGGAATTTCTTTTAGACAGAGAGTAGTGAATCTGTGGAATGCTCTGCTAAAGACTGTGGTGGAAGCCAAGTCCGTGGGTATATTTCAGGCGGAGGTTGATCATTTCCTGATCGGTCTGGGTATCAAAGGATAATGACGAGAAGGCAGGGGTATGGGGATGAGTGGGATCCAGGATCAGCCATGATGGGATGGCAGAGCAGACTTGATGGGCTGAATAGCCTAATTCTGCTTCTACGTCATATGGTCTTATAATGGCATTATGGTACCTTTCACATCTGTAGTTAAAATCGCTTACCACAAAATCTAACAGACTATCTGCATTTCTGATTACCCGGATTGGCTAGTTTATTGATCTCTGTGCAAGGACCTCCCCTCCACATACCTTTGAAAGTCAATATTTCACAACCTTTCTACATAAAAAAAAGTTGGCATGTGTTTTTCAACCTTCATAGATAATGTGACTTTTTCTCCACAATGCAATTGCTCCACTCACACACTTGGCATCCTCATCATTATTTATATTGCCACTAAGCTTCATGTCATGAACAAATCCGTAAATATTCCCTCAGCCAATGTTTCAAACGTAGACCAGTATGGCCAAGTACAAGCCCATAGGCCCACAATGTTGTGCCAACCCTCTCACCTACTCCATGAATATATAGCTCCAAGGACATATACACTACAGCTAGAGAAAGGCCAGCAACAACATTAAAGCCCTGGTTCGTTCAAACTCATAAAACATGCTCTCAAATCCAGGCAGCATCCTGGTAAATCTCTTCAAGCCTCCACATCCTTCCAAAACTGAAGCAACCAGAACTGAACATACTATTCCAAGTATGATCTATCCAGGGTTTTAGAGATCTGAAACATTACCTCTTAGTTCTCCCAGCACACTTTTGGTTCACTGGTTGATTTCACCATCTTCCTTCTATCTGAGTGGTCAGTAGAAGAATTCCAGAAACTTCATCTTTAGCTCACCAACTTCTGAGGCTAGGAAGAAACCTGCCCACTGTATGTACAGTAGGGTACTTGGAGTCATATCCAATTCCTCTCACCTTAGCTTTCGGGTTAAATGTCAGCCCTCTGTGAAGAGCAAGTGCAACCTTTCTGACCAATTCCTTCCGAATTCCATCCTCCAACAGTTGCTTCGGATCCACCTAATAAAAGCATAAAAGCAACTTTTAATTTCATTTAATGCCTCCATTGGGCCAAAATCAAGTGGGGAAAAAATAAGAACTTAATACCCTGTTTCCCATCTCCAATCATAACAATAATATTAAAGACCTGAAATACATTATGAAAATACAAAACAGTTGGAAAGAACTACAATGTATAAATCAGTGAGCAGTAATGAGGCAAAATTCTTTGGTCATGCCAGGTGACAGCAGGAATAGAGGCAGCCATTTTGTGAGACTGTCCTTACAGCTGCCATTTTGTGAACTGTTTGGTGAACTGATTCTTGCTCAGAGGTAGCTTAATCAGAGCAATTGAACCTGGACACAATGAGTTTCAGCTGATGATCTGCTAATCCTGAGCTCACTCTCAGATGGGACGCTGTTTATATGTAAAGTTTACAAAAGGAACAGCCTGTGATCTGGTTGTCTGGATCCAGTGTTAGGGTGAGCTGGTTTGAACCAATCTGACATGGGCAAAACTAAAGAAATTACTGAAGGCACAAAACTGAAAGGACAGCCATAAAGCAATAACTGCTCATAGCCCTGGGCAACATCCAATCAGAATCTAACACATGTCAGTTAGGTGACCTTGAGCCAACAAAACTGAAACACGACAGATGGATCTGATATGGGAAGAAATAAGAATGAAGCACTTTGGGAGGACAGGCAGCAATAGCTCTCCAGGGACCAACCATCATGGATGTGGAGGGCCCCGCTTCATACACGTGGAGATTACAATAAGACCATGAGGAATGTCTGGCCAGCGTAGGCACTGTTCCTGGGTATTACCTAGAAACATAGAAAATAGGTGCAGGAGTAGGCCATTCGGCCCTTCGAGCCTACACCGCCATTCAGAATGATCATGGCTGATCATCCAACTCAGAACCCTGTACCAGCCTTCTCTCCATACCCCCTTATCCCTTTAGCCACAAGGGCCATATCTAACTCCCTCTTAAATATAGCCAATGAACTGGCCTCTACTGTTTCCTGTGGCAGAGAATTCCACAGATTCACCACTCTCTGTGTGAAGAAGTTTTTCCTAATCTCGGTCCTAAAAGGCTTCCCCTTTATCCTGAAACTGTGACCCCTCGTTCTGGACTTCCCCAACATTGGGAACAATCTTCCTGCATCCAGCCTGTCCAATCCCTTTAGGATTTTATACGTTTCAATAAGATCCCCCCTCAATCTTCTAAATTCCAACGAGTATAAGACTAGTTCATCCAGTCTTTCATCATATGAAAGTCCTGCCATCCCAGGAATCAATCTGGTGAATCTTCTTTGTACTCCCTCTATGGCAAGGATGTCTTTCCTCAGATTAGGGGACCAAAACTGCACACAATACTCCAGGTGTGGTCTCACCAAGGCCTTGTACAACTGCAGTAGTACCTCCCTGCTCCTGTACTCGAATCCTCTTGCTATGAATGCCAGCATACCATTCGCCTTTATCACCGCCTGCTGTACCTGCATGCCCACTTTCAATGACTGGTGTATAATGACACCCAGGTCTCGTTGCACCTCCCCTTTTCCTAATCGGCCACCATTCAGATAATAATCTGTTTTCCTGTTTTTGCCACCAAAGTGGATAACTTCACATTTATCCACATTAAATTGCATCTGCCATGAATTTGCCCACTCACCCAACCTATCCAAGTCACCCTGCATCCTCTTAGCATCCTCCTCACAGCTAACACTGCGGCCCAGCTTCGTGTCATCTGCAAACTTGGAGATGCTGCATTTAATTCCCTCATCCAAGTCATTAATATATATTGTAAACAACTGGGGCCCCAGCACTGAGCCTTGCGGTACCCCACTAGTCACTGCCTGCCATTCTGAAAAGGTCCCGTTTATTCCCACTCTTTCCTTCCTGTCTGCCAACCAATTCTCTATCCACATCAATACCTTACCCCCAATACCGTGTGCTTTAAGTTTGCACACCAATCTCCTGTGTGGGACCTTGTCAAAAGCCTTTTGAAAATCCAAATATACCACATCCACTGGTTCTCCACTATCCATTCTACAAGTTACATCCTCAAAAAATTCTATGAGATTCGTTAGACATGATTTTCCTTTCACAAATCCATGCTGACTTTGTCCAATGATTTCACCGCTTTCCAAATGTGCTGTTATCACATCTTTGATAACTGACCCTAGCAGTTTCCCCACCACCGATGTTAGGCTAACCGGTCTATAATTCCCCGGTTTCTCTCTCCCTTCTTTGTTAAAAAGTGGGGTTACATTAGCCACCCTCCAATCCTCAGGAACTAGTCCAGAATCTAAAGAGTTTTGAAAAATTATCACTAATGCATCCACTATTTCTTGGGCTACTTCCTTAAGCACTCTGGGATGCAGACCATCTGGCCCTGGGGATTTATCGGCCTTTAATCCCTTCAATTTACCTAACACCACTTCCTTTTCCCTTACCTTTTCCCTTCTTTGACTGTTCATGGAGGGTCAGGGAAACTTCGTAGGTGTGCACACAGATATTCAGTTATGTAAGTTCACATGGCTGTGAACTGAGCCAATGAAGGTACTTGTCAGTAAATACAGATTCTCTTGTGCCTAACTGATCATTATTATCAATGAGCAATCCTTGTAATGTTCCACTATAAACCAAGTTTCTCAAGGTATTTTAGACCTCACTGGCAAGTTCTGTTTGGACCTAATTGAATATTGAAGTAAATGGCTTGCTAAGCACCAGAGAGTAGTTAAGAGTCAACATACAAGTACGTTTGAAATCAGATAGACTGGCCTGGTATATTTGCTAAAAGCAAAAATTAGTGGGAAGTTAGAGGGTTGGGAAGCTTTTAAAAATCAACAGAGGACAACTAAAAGCCAAAAGCACAGAAAAGTTACTAACTACTACAGGAAAGTTACTAATGTGGTTAGAGCATTGGCTGATTGGTAGGAGGCAGCTAGTGGAAGTAAAAGAATTCTTTTCTGGTTGGCTGCCAGTGCCAAGTGGTGTTCCGCAGGGGCTGGTGTTGGGACCGATTCTTTTTATGCTGTATATCAATGATATAGATGATGGAATAGATGGTTTTGTTGCCAAGTTTGCAGATGATATGCAGATTGGTGGAGGGGCAAGGGGTGTTGAGGAAACAAATAGGCTGCAGAAGGACTTAGACAGATTAGGAGAATGGGCAAGAGAGTGAAAAATGAAATAAAATGTTGGAAAATGCATGGTCATGCACGTTGGTGAAAGAAAGAAATATGCAGACTATTTTCTAAATAGGAAGAAAATCCAAAAATCTGAGATGCAAAGGAACTTGGGAGTCCTCGTGCAGAACATCCTAAACGTTAAACTTGAAGGTTGAGTCGGTGGTGAGGAAGGCAAATGCAATGTCGGCATTCATTTCAAGCCGTCTAGAATAAAAGAGCAGGGATAGAAACAGCGAAAACCTACAGCACAATACAGGCCCTTCAGCCCACGATGCTGTGCCAAACATGTACTTACTTTAGAAGTTACCTAGGGTTACCCACAGGCCTCTATTTTTCTAAGCTCCATGTACCTATCCAAGAGTCTCTTAAAAGACCCTATCATATCCGCCTTCACCACCATCACTGGCTGCCCATTCCACGCACTCACCACTCTGCGTAAAAATCTTACCCCTGACATCTCCTCCGTACCTACTTCCAAGCACCTTAAAACTGTGCCCTCTCGTGTTAGCCACTTCAGTCCTGGGAAAAAGCCTCTGACTATCCACATAATCAATGCCTCTCGTCATCTTATACACCTCTATCAGGTCACCTCTCATCCTCCTTCGCTCCAAGGAGAAAAGGCCAAGTTCACTCAACCTATTCTCATAAGGCATGCTCCCCAATCCAGGCAACATCCTTGTAAATTTCCTCTGCACCCTTTCTATAGTTTCCACATCCTTCCTGTAGTGAGGTGACCAGAACTGAGCACAGTACTCAAAGTGGGGCCTGACCAGGGTCCGATACAGCTGTAACAATACCTCTCAGCTCTTGAACTCAATCCCACAGTTGATGAAGGCCAATGCACCGTATGCTTTCTTAACCACAGAGTCAACCTGCGCAGCAGCTTTCAGTGTCCTATGGACTTGGACCCCAAGATCCCTCTGATCCTCTACACTGCCAGGATTCTAACCATTAAGACTATATTCAGCCATCATATTTGACCTACCAAAATGAACCACCTCACACTTATTTGGGTTGAACTTCATCTGCCACTTCTCAGCCCAGTTTTGCATCCTATTGATGTCCCGCTATAACCTCTGTCAGCCCACCACACCACTAACCTTTGTGTCATCAGCAAATTTACAACCCTTCCCTCCACTTCCTCATCCAGGTCATTTATAAAAATCACACAGAGAAGGGGTTCCAGAACAGATCCCCGAGGCACACCACTGGTCACCAACCTCCATGCAGAATATGACCCGCCTACAACCACTCATTGCCCTCTGTGGGCAAGCCAGTTCTGGATCCACAAAGCAAGATCCCCTTGGATCCCATACCTCCTTATTTTCTCAATAAGCTTTGCTTGGGATACCTTATCAAATGCCTTGCTGAAATCCATATACACTATATCTACTGCTGTACCTTCATCAATATGTTTAGTCACATCCTCAAAAAATTCATTCAGACTTGTAAGGCACGACCTGCCTTTGACAAAGCCATGCTGACTATTCCTAATCATATTATGCCTCTCCAAATATTCATAAATCCTGCCTCTCAGGATCTTCTCCATCAACTTACCAACCACTGAGGTAAGACTCACTGGTATATAATTTCCTGGGCTATCTCTACTCCCTTTCTTGAGGAAGGGAACAACATCTGCAACCCTCAAATTCTCTGGAATCTCTCCCATCCCCACTGATGATGCAAAAATCATTGCCAGAGGCTCAGCAATCTCCTCCCCTGCCTTCCAAAGTAGTCTGGGGTGGTCTCAGCGACTTATCCAACTTGATGCTTTCCAAAATCTCCAGCACATCCTTTTTTCTTAATATCTATATGCTCAAGCATTTCAGTCCACTGTAAGTCATTCCTATAATCACCAAGGTCCTATTCCGTAGTGAATTCATTAACTACCTCCGCTATCTCCTCCGGTTCCATACACCCTTTTCCACTGTCACAATTGATTGTTCCTATTCTCTCACATCTTATCTCTTGCTCTTCACATACTTGTAGGATGCCTTGGCCGCTTCTCGCTCTCCTAATTTCATTCTTAAGCTCCTTCCTGCCAGCCTTATAATTTTCCAGATCTCTATCCGTCCTAATTTTTTGAACCTTTTATGAGCTTTTCTTGTCTAGATTTTCAACAGCCTTTGTCCACCATGGTTCTTTTAACCTACTATCCTGTCCGATAGCTTCATATTTCTTCTTACTCCAATTAAACACTTTCCTAACTTGTCTGTTCCTATCCCTCTCCAATGCTATGGTAAAGGAGATAGAATTGAGATCACTATCTCCAAAATGCTCTCCCACTGAGAGAAATGACACCTGAGCAGGTTCATTTCCCAATACCAGATCAGTACAGCCTCTTCTCCCTTGTAGGCTTATCTACATATTGTGTCAGGAAACCTTCATGAACACACTTAAGAAACTCCACCCCATCTAAACCCATTGTTCTAGGAAGACACCAATCAATATTTGGGAAATTAAAATCTTCTACCACGACGACTGTTATTATTACACCATTCCAGAATCTGTCTCCTTATCTGCTCCTCAATGTCCCTGTTACTATTGGGAAGTCTATATAAAAAAAACACCCTGTAGAGTTATTGACCCCTTCCTGTTCCTAACTTCCACCCACAGAGACTCAGTAGACAATCGCTCGATGACTTCCTCCTTTTCTGCAGCCATGACACTGTCTCTGATCAACAGTGCCATGCCCTCACTTCTATTGCCTCCATCCCTGTCCTTTCTGAAACACCTAAGTAACCATTCCTGCCCTTGAGCCATCCAAGTCTCTGTAATGGCCACAACATCAGAGGTCCAAGTACTGATCCACGCTCTAAGCTCATCCACTTTGTTCATGATACTCCTTGCATTAAAATAGACACACCTCAAATCATCTGTCTGAGCGCGTCTTCTCGATCACCTGTCTATCCTCCTTCTCGTACTGTCTCCAAGCTTTCTCTATTCGTGAGCCAAACATCCCTTCCTTGGCCTCTTCAGTTCAGTTCCCACATCCCAGCAATCCAATTTAAACTCTCCCCAACAGCCATAGCAAATCTTCCTGCCAGGATATTGGTCCCCCTCAGATTCAAGTGCAACCCGTCCTTTTTGTACAGGTCACACGTGCCTAAAAAAGATGCCTGAATGATCCAGAAATCTGAATCCCTGCCCCCTGCTCCAATCCCTCAGCCATGCATCTATCCTCCACCTCAATCTATTCCTCCACTCACTGTCGCGTAGCACAGGCAATAATCCCAAGATTACTACCTTTGAGGTCCTGCTTCTCAACTTCCTTCCTAACTCTCTGTAGTGTTTTCAGGACCTCCTCCCTTTTCCTACCTATGTTGTTGGTACCAATATATACCACGACCTCTGGCTGTTGACCTTCCCACTTCAGGATATCGTGGGCACGATCAGAAACATCCTGGACCCTGGCACCTGGGAGGCAAACTACCATCTGTGTTTCTTTCCTGTGTCCACAGAATCGCCTGTCTGACCCTCTGACTATAGAGTCCCCTATCACTGCTGCCATCCTCTTCCTTTCCCTACCCTTCTGAGCCACAGGGCCAGACTCTGTGCCAGAGGCACGGCCACTGTTATTTCCCCTAGGTAGGTCGTTCCCCCCTCCCCTCCAACAGTACGCGAACAGGAGTACTTATTGTTAAGGGGGACAGCCACAGGTGTACTCTCTAGTATCCGATTCTTGTTACCCACTTATCTGTCTCCCGTGTCCCTGGTGTGACCACCTGCCTATAGCTCCTCTGTATCACCTCCTCACTTTCCCTGACCAGACGAAGGTCATCGAGCTGTATGTCGAGTTCCCTAACCCGGTCCCTAAGGAGCTGCATCTTGACACACCTGGTGCAGATGTGGCCGTCCGGGAGGTTGGGAGTCTCCTGGATGTCCCACATCTGACACCAAGCACAGAACACCGGCCTCACAGGCATACTACCTATTCTTCACAAGTAGATTACCTCGCCTCGAACTGTTATTGCCGAAGTCCTGTTGAACCAAAGCCCTCCTACTCTGTTTCCCTCTACTTTGTCCCTGCTCGAAAAAGCTGCCTTCTTTTAAATCCTTCCCACTGGTCTAACTGGCTGATGTCCAAGTGCTCGTGCAGTTGCGCTTCAATCAAAATGCTGAGGAAAAAACTGTCTTCTTTTAAATTCTTCCTGCCAGTTTAACTTGCTGACGTCCATGCACTTGCGCAGTCGTGCCTTGATGTGACGCTGAGGCCTTATAAGGCATTGATGAGGCCTCACCTTGATTATTATGAACAGTTTTTGCACTTCTCATCTAAGAAAAGATGTGTTGGCATTGGAAAGGGTCCAGATAAGTTTCACAAGGATGATTCCAGGAATGAAAGGGTTATCATACAAGGAATGTCTGATGGCTCTGGGTCTGTACCATGTCTGAATTTAGAAGGATGAGGGGGGATTTCATTGAAACCTTTCGAATGTTGAAAGGCCTAGACAAAGAAGATTTGGAAAGGATGGTGGGGCTAGGACAAGAGGGCACAGCCTCAGGACAGAGGGGTGTCTATTTAACAGAGATGCAGAGAAATTTCTTCAGACAGAGGATGGTGAATTTGTGGAATTTGTGAGGCCAGGTCGTTGGGTGTATTTAGGGCAGAGCTTGATAGGTTCTTGAGTGGACATGGCATCAAAGGTTACGAGGAAAAGGCTGGGGAATGGGTTTGAAGAGGGGAAAAAGGAGCAGACACGAAGGGCCAATTGGCTTTATTCTGCTTCTACGTCTTAAGGTCTTATGGTCTAAAGATGAAATATGAAGGAAAGCTAGCCAATAATATAAAAGAAGACACTAGAAGTTTTTTCAAATATATAAAGAATTGAAATGAGGCAAGAATGGATATTGGAATGCTGGAAAATTATGCTATAGAGGTAGTAATGGGATCAAAGAAATGGCAGACAAACATAATAGGTATTTTGCTTCAGTCTTCACTGTGGGAGACAATAGCAGTATGCCACAAATTTGAGTGTGTCAGAAACAGAAGTGAACATAGCTGCTATTATTAAGACGAAGGTGCTTACTAAGTCACCTGGACCAGATGGATTACACCCCAGAGATCTGAACGAGATAGCTCAAGAGATTGTTGAGACATTAGAAATGCTCTTTGACGACGGGAAAATTGCAAATGTCACTCCACTCTTTAAAAAAAAAAGAGGGTGGAAGAAGGAGGAAAGGAAATTATAAATGCAAACACAAGGAAATCTGCAGATGCTCGAAATACAAGCAACACACACAAAAAGCTGGTGAACGCAGCAGGCCAGGCAGCATCTATGGGAAGCGGTACAGTCGACATTTCAGTTAGTCCTGATGAAGGGTCTCAGCCCGAAACGTCAACTGTACCTCTTCCTGTAGATGCTGCCTGGCCTGCTGCGTTCACCAGCATTTTGTGTGTGTTGGTTAAAGAAAATTATAGGCCAGTTAGCCTGACTTCAGTGGTTTGAAAGATGCTGGAGTCTATTATTAAGGATGAGGCTTCGGTGTACTTGGAGGAAACATGATAAAATAGACCAAAGTCAACATGGCTTCCTCAAGGGAAATCTTGGCTGACAGGTCTGTTGGAATTCTTTGAGAAAATACAAAGGAGAATCAGTGCTTGTTGCTTACTTGGATTTACAGAAGGCGATTCTCCAGATGGCGCTCATGCAGTGAGGTCACTTCTCGGCTTCGCTCCGTTACTTTCTCATTTTATATCTATGATCACCTTTATTTAATTTACTTTTAAGTTTGGATTTTGAACTTTGAAGAGCTGAGTAAAGAAACAGTTACAAGACCTAAAGTCCGAGACATTAAACCTGCAAAAGATGCCGATGGCAACAGAAAAAAGAAACCCGATCCTAAACATCCTGAGATAACTTATGAATTGTGGATGAATTTGTTTTGTGAACAAGCTGATGAAATACGCTGAGGCTTTAAAGAAGAGATTACAGCAATTATGCAAACTTTTGGTGTGCTCGACCATCAAGTTCAACAGCAACAAAACACTATCACCGAACTGAAGGAGGATGCACAAAAGAAAGATGAAAAAATCGAGAGTTTGGAACTAGAAGTTTCTTCGACAGAACCTGTTCTGCCAGAGGTCTCTGCCTGCTGTAACTTTGTTTAATCGAATAAAGAAACTGCCTTGTAACCACCGGTAATGCAACGCTCTGCAATTTCATCCATGCCACAACAACAACAATCTGGCAATGCTGTTGTTTTCATGTCAGGGGAGCTGCATGCTGCATGGTACAGTATGTGTGTGCAGGCGTGTGTTGGCTCCCTGCTGTGTCGTGGTATAAATGCTCATGCAAACCAAGGAAGGGGACATAAATCATACCTATCTAAAACAATACGTGAGGAATTCATCAATCTGATTGGATCCAGCATACTGGATCACATTATCAGTGAAGTGAAGAAATACAAGTATTAGATATTCTAACTCCAGATATATCTAATGTGGACCAGCTGACTTTGACTGTGCGCTATGTTTTGCCATCTGGACCAGTTGAAAGATTTGTGAAGTTTTTGGATATGGATATGGATATAGTGAACAGCTTGCTCAAAGTTTACTTGACTTTTTAAAGGAAAATGCCATTGATATAATACACTGCCATGATATAAGAGACTGCCACGGTCAAGGTTATGACAATGCCAGCAACACGAGCGGCAAGTATAGTGGCTTCCAAGCACGAATTAAAGAGCTGAATGAGTTTGCGGATTACATTCCATGTTTTGCACATTTACTAAATTTGGTTGGAAAATGTGCTGCTGAATGTTGTCAGCAAGCATTTATTTTCTCTCAATTTGTAGAAAGCCTGTACACATTTTTTTCTGCTTCTACTTATCGGTGGGATCTCCTTTCTGCTGCATTATCTGATGGTGGTACTCATTAGCCATTGTGAAAAGAATATCAAATACCAGGTGGTCAGTTCATGCAGATGCAACAAAAGCACTTTTACACAGCTTTTCTGCAATAAAACAAGTCTTGGATGACATTTCAAATAACAATGATCAGAAGGCAGAGTGTCGACAACAGGCTCGTGGACTGCTTTCAACCATGATGAAGTTGGAAACAGGAATAATGATCATATTGTAGGATCAAGTATTACAGCGTTTTCAAATGACCAGTGCTTCTTTGCAATCTTCTGGCCAAGACTTGAACACAGCTTGTGCAGTCTATGAATCTTTGCATGGATATATTCAAGCCATGCGGTCTACTTTTTCTGACATTGATCTGAAAAAGCCAAGGATCTGACTAAGTGTGAAGATTATCAACAGCAAACTCAAAGAAAACGCAAGCAAAATCACGCGTATGATGATTTCAGTGGTTCTAGCACTCTTGATCCACTTGTTGAATCTCAAATGCCTTCTCAGAAGTTTAAAAGCTGAAAATTTCTTGCCATTATTGCCAGCTGGCTTTCTGCCCTGTCAAAAAGGCAGAAAGCTTATCTAAAGGTGAATGGTGTTTTTGGATTCCTTCATCAGTTACAGTCGTTTACACCTGAAGTGATCGTAAAGAGGTCATCAAATCTTATTAAATTATATCCGGAAGATCTGGAAGAAAGTCTTAATGAAGAATTTGTGCAGTTTACTGAACTGTTGAAAACTGATCTTGCTTCTCATATTGGTGCCAAACAAGACCTTGTCGAGTTACAGTTGTACCGTTTGATAACTGACAATTCTTTGGAGTCATGTTTTCCAAATGTAGAAAATGCCTTGCATATCTATCATGGTTACCAACTGCAGTGGAGAACGCTCATTTTCAAAACTGAAAAGGATTAAAAATGAACTAAGGAGCACCATGGGTCAAAACAGATTGAACAATCTCACTCTCATGAGCATTGAACATGAACTTCTGTGTGAAATAGACATTTCCAGTATCATCAACAAATTTGCTGATGCTAAATCTAGAAAATCTAAAAAAATTGTAGTTTTACTTTTGACATTGGAAATTGATACCTACATTACTAATACCTACACTAATACTACTACTGAAGTGTCAGACATTTGTCATATTATCGCGGTATAGCAAATGAAAACATTGAATTACTTTACTATGCAAGTAAATAATTTATGTTTTAATACTTACGTGCATTTTGAAAAATTTAGGGCCCCTTTATAACATATGCTACAGGTCCCGCACTAGCTTAATCTGACCCTGCCTGCGTAGCAGCTTTGAGTGTCCTATGGACTAGGACTACAAGATTCCTCTGATCCTCCACACTGCCAAGGGTCTTACCATTAATACTATATTCTGCCATCATATTTGACCTACCAAAATGAACCACCTCACACTTTACTGGGTTGAACTCCATCTGCCATTTCTCAGCCCAGTTTTGCATCCTATCAATGTCTCGCTGTAACCACTGACAGACCTCCACACTATCCACAACACCTCCAACCATTGTGTCATCAGCAAATTTACTAACCCATCCCTCCACTTCCTCATCCAGGTCATTTATAAAAAAACATTAAGAGTAAGAGTCCCTGAATAGATCCCTGAGGTACACCACTGGTCACTGGCCTCCATGCAGAATATGACCCGTCTACAACCACTCTTTGCCTTCTGTGGGCAAGCCATGCCCATGCCTCCTTACTTTCTCAATAAGCTTTGCATGGGGTACCTTATCAAAATCCATATACGCTACATCTACTGCTCTACCTTTATCAATGTGTTTAGTCACACCCTCAAAAAAATTCAGTCAGGCTCGAAAGGCATGACCTGCCTTTGACAAAGCCATGTTAACTATTCCTAATCATATTATGCCTCTCCAAATGTTCATAAATCCTGCCTCTCAGGATCTTCTCCATCAATTTACCAACCACTGAAGTAAGATTCACTGGCCTACAATTTTCTGGGCTATCTCTACTTCCTTTCTTGAATAAGGGAACAACGTCCACAACCCTCCAATCCTCCGGAACCTCTCCCGTCCTCATTGATGATGCAAGGATCATTTCCAAAGGCTCAGCAATCTCCTCCCTCCCACAGTAACCTGGGGTACATCCCGTTAATCCCGGTGACTTATCCAACCTGATGCTTTCCAAAAGATCCAGTACATCCTATTCCTTAATATCGACATGCTCAAGCTTTTCAGTCCGCTGCGAGTCATCCCTACAATCGCCAACATCCTTTACCGTGGTGAATACTGAAGCAAAGTATTCATTAAGTACCTCTGCTATCTCCTCCGGTTCCATACACACTTTTCCACTGTCACACTTGATTGGTCCTATTCTCTCACATCTTATCCTCTTGCTCTTCACATACTTGTGGAATGCCTTGGGGTTTTCCTTAATCCTGTCTGCCAAGGCCTCCTCATGGCCCCTTCTGGCTCTCCTAATTTCATTCTTATACTCCTTCCTGCTAGCCTTATAATCTTCTAGATTCCTACCATTACCTAGTTTTTTGAACCTTTCATAAGCTCTTCTTTTCTTCTTGACTAGATTTACAACAGCCTTTTTACACCAAGTACACTTCTTATTAGATGGCAGCAAGCAGGAATAGAACCAGCGTTGCTGGTTCTCGTATTGGCACTGGAGAGGTTTCAGAGGAGGTTCACAAGAAATATTCCAGGAAGGAGAATGTTACAGCTTTATAGGACCCTGGTCAGATCCCACTTGGAGTACTGTGCTGTACAGGAAGGATGTGGAAACTATAGAAAAGGTGCAGAGGAGATTTACAAGGATGTTGCCTGGGTTGGGGAGCATGCCTTATGAGAATAGGTTGAGTGAACTCGGCCTTTTCTCCTTAGAGCGATGGTGGATAAGAAGTGACGTGACAGAGGTGTAGAAGATGATGAGAAGCATTGATCGTGTGGCTGAAGTGACTAACATGAGAGGGCACAGTTTTAAGATGCTTGGAAGTAGGTACAGAGGGGATATCAAGGGTAAGTGTTTTTTTTATTATATAACGCAGAGAGTGGTGAGTGCGTGGAATGGGCTGCCGGCGACGGTGGTGGAGGCCAGTGGTGCAGTTCTGGCACATCTTTAAGAAAAAAGCCAAAATAAACAAGCTAATTAATTAGGTGCCATCCAAGGTGATTTGAGTATCTCAGAAACAGCTGATCTCCTGGGATTTTTACGCACAACAGACTCTGAAGTTTACAAAGAATGGTGCCAAAAACAAAAAAACATCCAGCAACCAGCTGTTCTGTGAGCAAAAACATCTTGTTAAATCCACCCGCTTGGATACTTTATTGTTTTTGACACCATTCTTTGTAAACTCCAGAGTGTGCTGTGCGTAAAAATCCCAGGAGATCAGCTGTTTCTGAGATACCCAAGTCACCCTGGGCGGCACCTAATTAATTAGCTTGTTTATTTCAGCTTTTTTCTTAAAGATGTGCCGGACGCACTCTGGTGCGCTCCGGCTAGCACTGCACCACTGGTGGAGGCAGATTCGATAGGGTCTTTTAAGAGATTCCTGGACAGGTACATGGAGCTCAGAAAAATAGAGGGCTATGGGTAACCCTAGGTAATTTCTAAAGTAAGTACATGTTTGGCGGAGCATCGTGGGCCGAAGAGCCTGTATTATGCTGTAGGTTTTCTATGTTCTATGTTAATTTAAGAGGAGCGTTTGACGGCTCTGGGTCTGCACTTACTGGAGTTTAGAAGAATGAGAGGATGGATCTCACTGAAACCTATCGGATATTGGAAGGCCAAGAGAGAGTGAATGTGGAGAGGTTGTTTTTTTCTCTAGTGGCTCAATCGGGAACCGGGAGGCATAGCCTCAGAACAGAGGGACTTCAATTTAGAATGGTGATGAAGAGAAGTTTCTTTAGCAGTGGGAGGGGGGTGGGGGGTGAACCTGTGGATTCATTGCCACAGATGGCTGTGGAGGCCAAGTCACTGGGTATACTTAAAGCGGCAGTTGATAGCTTCTTGATTAGTCAGGGCATCAAAAGTGATGGGGAATGAGATTGAGAGGGAATATAAATCAGCCATGATGGAATGGCAGAGCAGACTCAATGGGCCAAATAGCCTAATTCTGATCCTATGTCTTATGGTCATACAAAGACAAGTAACCTAGCTATGGAACTTTAAAGTTCAAAATAAATTTCTTTTCAGAGAATACACAGTATATGTCACCATATACTGCTCAGCATTCCTTTACTTGCGGGCATTCACAGTAGAACAAAAACATACAATAGAATCTATGAAAAACCACACAAAAACTGATAAACAACCAATCTGCAATTGATAGGTAGCACTAAGAACATGATTTGTAGAGTCCTTGAAAGTGAGTGTATGGGTTGTGGAGTCAGTCCAGTCCTCAGGTGACTGAAGGTATCCATGCTGGTTCAGGAACCTGATGTTTGAAAGGTGCTTGGGTGCATTATCTAATCACAACACATTCTTGCAAGAATGAGAGGGTGGGAATTTTATGGGGAGAGGAGAGGGGGAGGCAAATGCCAGACACTGAAATTATCACAAGCTCACATTTTATACTTTCCTGAAGCTGCTTTTAACCACATGCACATAAATGTCTGCATATTGACTTTTCCTGCCCACTTCCTTGATTCCTGGAAACAATCAGCTGAAACAATACAATTATCTCAGCTTCACTTACTCAAGACAAGTAACAGCACTAACAGAAGGCACATGGAAATAAGAGGGAGGGTATAACATCAACTATTTTTCAAATCAAGTTAGAATTGCATGTTATGAATATTTTCTGAAGAAATCATGCAATAGAACATTCCAAATAGTAAATTTCAATTTAAGAAAAGTGATAAGAATAGAAATTAATCAGCCACGAAACAGATTTAAACTGATTCTTGATGACTAAATGGAAAATAAAAGTTTGCAATTAGACAGTTCTGCAACTATATTAGAACTGCAAAATACACACAACCGCCTACTGAATATTATTTTTGAGAAAGCCAAATGTAACGGTGGTATAGTAGTGTAGTGGCTAGCAAAATGCTTTACAGTAGCAGTGACCCGGGTTCAATTACCATCAGCTCCTGTGAGGGGTTTCTGCATGCGCCCTGTGACCATGCTGGTTTCCTCCCACAGTCCAAAGATGTACTGGTTAGTAGGTTAAATGGTCAATGTAAATTGTCCTGTGATTAGGCTAGGGCTAAATTGCAGGATTGCTGGGCGGCAGGCTTTGAAGGGCTAGAAGGATATATTCCACACTGTTTCCAATAAATAAATAGTCTCATAGAGTCATGGAAAAGTACAGCCTATCTAGTCCGTGCCAAGCCGTTTAAACTGCCTACTCCCATTGACCTGGAAAAAACTTCATTCTCCACTGGGACAACAGCACCGCTTACCTTGATAATGCCAACAAGGGTCGTTTTCATCATGAGAATGCCTTCAGTGAAAATTGATATTGCATGAGTAAGCCTGGCAACCTACAGAGAAAAATGAATGCAAATTACTAGTGAAGCAAAAAAAAAAAAAATTATTAAGCAACAAACATCAAAGTTGCTGGTGAACGCAGCAGGCCAGGCAGCATCTCTAGGAAGAGGTACAGTCGACGTTTCAGGCCGAGACCCTTCTAGGACTAACTGAAAGAAGAGTTAGTAAGAGATTTGAAAGTGGGAGGGGGAGGGGGAGATCCAAAATGATAGGAGAAGACAGGAGGGGGAGGGATGGAGCCAAGAGCTGGACAGGTGATTGGCAAAAGGGATATGGGAGAATCATGGGACAGGAGGCCCAGGGAGAAGGAAAGGGGGGGGGTGCAGAAACCCAGAGGATGGGCAAGGGGTATAGGCAGGGGGACAGAGGGAGAAAAAGGAGACTGAGAGAAAGAATGTGTGTATATAAATAATGGAAGGGATACGAGGGGGAGGTGTGGCATTAGTGGAAGTTAGAGAAGTCAATGTTCATGCCATCAGGTTGGAGGCTACCCAGACAGAATATAAGGTGTTGTTCCTTCAACCTGAGTGGGGCTTCATCTTTACAGTAGAGGAGGCCGTGGATAGACGTATCAGAATGGGAATGGGATATGGAATTAAAATGTGTGGCCACTGGGAGATCCTGCTTCCTCTGGCTGACAGAGCGTAGGTGTTCAGCAAAACGATCTCCCAGTCTGCATCAGGTCTCGCCAATATATAGAAGGCCACATCGGGAGCACCGGACGCAGTATATCACTCCAGCCGACTCACAGATGAAGTGTCGCCTCACCTGGAAGGACTGTCTGGGGCCCTGAATGGTGGTAAGGGAGGAAGTGTAAGGGCATGTGTAGCACTTGTTCCGCTTACGCAGATAAGTGCCAGGAGGGAGATCAGTGGGGAGGGATGGGGGGGACGAATGGACAAGGGAGTCGCGTAGGGAGCGATCCCTGCGGAAAGCGGGGGGGTGGGTGGAGGGAAAGATGTGCTTAGTGGTGGGATCCCGTTGGAGGTGGCAGAAGTTACCAAGAATAATATGTTGGACCCGGAGGCTGGTGGGGTGGTAGGTGAGGACCAGGGGAACCCTATTCCTAGTGGGGTGGCGGGAGGATGCAGTGAGAGCAGATGTGCGTGAAATGGGGGAGATGCGTTTGGGAGCAGAGTTGATGGTGGAGGAAGGGAAGCCCCTTTCTTTAAAAAAAGGAGGACATCTCCCTCGTCCTGGAATGAAAAGCCTCATCCTGAGAGCAGATGCAGCGGAGACGGAGGAATTGCGAGAAGGGGATGGCATTTTAACTTTCTTTTGGTGTTTAACCACGATTACTGGTATCAAAAGCACAAGTGGTTTCAAATTTGGATCGGGACTACAGAGAGGTGTGGGAGCTGAATTCTGAAGGCAGGCAGTTTTTTAAAAAACTTCTTCGAATGCAAGAAGAACAAGACTGCGCAGGTGCGTGACGTAACAGGACAGTGCGGAGAGTTTAAAAAGGAGACCACCCTATACAGCGGGCAGCGGAGTGAGCCGTAGCAGAGTGTAGGGCTATGGCTTCAACGGGCTTCAGCGGTAAATGGGAAGAAGCGAGAGCGAAGCACCAACATTTTTTTTTCTCCCCCCCCACCTTTCGTGAATCGGCCCGGACAGACAGGAACAGCAGGTCTCTCACAGCTAATGGTACGAGCTAACAGTTTAAAAAGTTTGTCTGTTTGGCGAGGTAAGTAGGTGAGTAGACTTATTTTTCCTGTTTCATTCCTGTAGAATTACAAACCCCATTTTCAGAAAAGTTGGGATATTTTCCAAAATGCAATAAAAACAAAAATCTGTGATATGTTAATTCACGTGAAACTTTATTTAACTGACAGAAGTACAAAGAAAAGATTTTCCAAAGTTTTACTGACCAACTTAATTGTATTTTGTAAATATACACAAATTTAGAATTTGATGGCTGCAACACACTCAACAAAAGTTGGGACAGCGTTAAAATAAGATTGAAAGTGCACAGAATATTCAAGTAACACCAGTTTGGAAGACTCCACATTAAGCAGGCTAATTGGTAGCAGGTGAGGTATCATGACTGGGTATAAAAGTAGCGTCCATCAAAGGTTCAGTCTTTGCAAGCAAGGATGAGTCGTGGCTCACCCCTTTGTGCCAAAATTCGTGAGAGAATTGTTAGTCAGTTCAAAAGGAACATTTTTCAACACAAGATTGCAGAGAATTTAGGTATTTCAACATCTACAATACATAATATTGTGAAAAGATTCAGAGAATTCAGAGACATCTCAGTGCGTAAAGGGCAAGGTCGGAAACCACTGTTGAATGCGTGTGATCTTCGAGCCCTCAGGCGGCACTGCCTAACAAACCATCATGCTACTGTGACAATTATAGCCACCTGCGCTCGGGAGTCCTTCAGAAAACTATTGTCACTCAACACAGTCCGTCGCTGCATCCAGAAATGCAACTTGAAACTATATCATGCAAGGAGGAAGCCGTACATCAACTCTATGCAGAAACGCCGGCGAGTTCTCTGGGCCCGAGCTCATCTCAGATGGACTGAAGGACTGTGGAACTGTGTGCTGTGGTCAGATGAGTCCACATTTCAGCTAGTTTTCGGAAAAAACGGGCGTCGAGTTCTCTGTGCCAAAGATGAAAACGACCATCCAGATTGTTATCAGCGAAAGGTGCAAAAGCTAGCATGTGTGATGGTATGGGGGTGCATCAGTGCCCACGGCATGGGTGAGTTGCATGTATGTGAAGATACCATTGACTCTGAGGTGTACATTAGGATTTTAGAGAGACATATGTTGCCATCAAGGCGACGTCTCTTCCCGGGACGTCCATGCTTATTTCAGCAGGACAATGCCAGACCACATTCTGCACGGGCTACAACAGCGTGGCTTTGTAGACACAGAGTGCGTGTGCTTGACTGGCCTGCTGCCAGTCCAGATCTATCTCCTATTGAAAATGTATGGCGCATCATGAAGAGGAGAATCAGACAACGGAGACCACGGACTGTTGAGCAGCTGAAGTCTTATATCAAGCAAGAATGGACAAAATTTCCAGTTGCAAATCTACTACAATTAGTATCCTCAGTTCCAAAACGATTAAAAAGTGTTATTAAAAGGAAAGGCGATGTAACACAATGGTAAACATGCCTCTGTCCCAACTTCTGTTGAGTGTGTTGCAGCCATCAAATTCTAAACTTGTGTATGTTTACAAAATACAATTAAGTTGGTCAGTAAAACTATTGAAAATCTTTTCTTTGTACTTTTGTCAGTTAAATAAAGGAATTAACGTATCACGTGAATTAACGTATCACAGATTTTAGTTTTTATTGCATTTTGGAAAATATCCCAACTTTTCTGGAAATTGGGTTTGTAGATAGTATGCCTGCAGGGTTAGTGCTTTGTTCAGGGTGTCAGATGTGGGAATCCTGGGAGACCTCCAGCCTCCCTGATGGCCACATCTGCACCAGGTGCACCGAGATGCAGCTCCTCAGAGACCGTGTTAGGGATCTGGAGCTGCAGCTTGATGACCTACTGCTTATCAGGGAAAGTGAAGAGGTGATAGACAGGAGCTGCAGGGAGGTAGTCATCCCTAGGCTACAGGGGTCAGAAAACTGGGTGACTGTCAAGAGAGGGAAGGGAGATGCCTGAGTAGTGGAGAGCACCCCTGTGGCTGTCCCCCTCAGCAACAAATATCTTGTTCTGGATACTGTTGAGGGGGATGACCTGACAGGGGACGCCCACGGTGACCGGGTCTCTGGCACTGAGTCTGGCGCTGTTGTGCAGGAGAAAGGAGGGAGAAGAGGAATGCGGTAGTCATAGGGGATTCCATAGTCAGGAGAATGGACAGGAGATTCTGTGAGCCGAATAGAGATACCCGCATGGTGTGTTGCCTCCCAGGTGCCAGGGTATGGGATGTCTCGGATTGGGTCCAGAATATTCTTAAGGGGGAGGGTGAGAAGCCAGTTGTCTTGGTACATGTTGGTACCAATGACATTTATAGGACAAAGGAGGAGGTCCTGAAGAGAGATTTCTGGGAGTTAGGAAGGGAGCTGAGAAGCAGGACCTCCAGGGTAGTAATCTCAGGATTGCTACCTGTGCCATGTGCTAGCGAGGGCAAGAATAGTAGGATCAGGCAGATAAATGCGTGGCTGAGAGACTGGTGCAGGGGGCAGGGCTTCAGATTCTTGGATAATTGGGATCTCTCCTGGGGGAAGTATGACCTGTTCAAAAAGGACAGGTTACACCTGAACCCGAAGGGGACCAATATCCTGGCGGGAAAGTTTAATAGAGCTGTTAGGGAGGGTTTAAACTAATTTGGCAGGGAGATGGGAACCGGAATGATAGAGCGGAGGAAGGGGAAAACAGAAATAAACCTAAGATAGTGAGCAGTAAAGATGTCAGGAAAGTCAGGCAGGTGATGGGGCAAATTTGTAGCCATTGGGATGAGTTGCAGTGCAATAAAGTTGCAGTGAAATCACAGCGAAAAGTATCAAATACTGGTCTTAAGGTGTTACACTTAAATGCACGCAGCATAAGGAATAAGGTGGATGATCTTGTCGTACAGCTACAGATTGGCAGGTATGATATTGTGGCCATCACTGAGACCTGGCTAAAGGATGCATGTCTCTGGGAGCTGAACATCCAAGGATACATGGTGTATTAGAAGGATAGGAAGGTAGGCAGAGGGGAAGCCGTGGCTTTATTGGTAAGAAATGATATTAAATCATTAGAAAGAGGTAACATAGGATCGGAAAGTGCAGAATCTTTATGGGTTGAGCTAAGAAATCGCAGGGGTAAAAGGACCCTGATGGCAGTTATTTATAGGCCTCCAAACAGCTGCAGGGATGTAGACTACAAATTACAACTGGAAATAGAAAAGGCTTGTCAGAAGGGCAGTGTTATGATAAATTGTGGGGGATTTTAACATGGGAGTGGATTAGGAAAATCAGGTCGGTACTGGATCTCAAGAGAGAGAATTTGTAGAATGTCTGCGAGGTGGCTTTTTAGAACAGCTTGTTGTTCAGCCCACTAGGGGATCGGCTGGACTGGATTGGGTATTGTGTAATGAACTGGAGGTGATTAGAGAGATTGAGGTGAAGGAACACAACATAGAAAATAGGTGCAGGAGTAGGCCATCCGGCCCTTCGAGCCTGCACTGCCATTCAGTATGATCATGGCTGATCATCCAACTCAGAACCCTGTACCAGCCTTCTCTCCATACCCCCTTATCCCTTTAGCCACAAGGGCCATATCTAACTCCCTCTTAAATATAGCCAATGAACTGGCCTCAACTGTTTCCTGTGGCAGAGAGTTCCACAGATTCACCACTCTGTGTGAAGAAGTTTTTCCTAATCTTGGTCCTAAAAGGCTTCCCCTTTATCCTCAAACTGTGACCCCTCATTCTGGGCAACCCCAACATCGGGAACAAACTTCCTGCATCTAGCCTGTCCAATCCCTTTAGGATTTTATACGTTTCAATAAGATCCCCCCCTCAATCTTCTAAATTCCAATGAGTATAAGCCGAGTTGATCCAGTCTTTCATCATATGAAAGTCCTGCCATCCCAGGAATCAATCTGGTGAATCTTCTTTGTACTCTCTCTATGGCAAGGATGTCCTTCCTCAGATTAGGGGACCAAAACTGCACACAATACTCCAGGTGTGGTCTCACCAAGGCCTTGTACAACTGCAGTCGTACCTCCCCGCTCCTGTACTCGAATCCTCTTGCTATGAATGCCAGCATACCATTCGCCTTTTTCAGTGCCTGCTGTACCTGCATGCCCACTTTCAATGACTGGTGTATAATGACACCCAGGTCTCGTTGCACCTCCCCTTTTCCTAATAGGCCCCCATTCAAATAATAATCTGTTTTCCTGTTTTTGCCACCAAAGTGGATAACCTCACATTTATCCACATTAAATTGCATCTGCCATGAATTTGTCCACTCACCTAACCTATCCAAGTCACCCTGCATCCTCTTAGCATCCTCCTCACAGCTAATACTGCCGCCCAGCTTCGTGTCATCCGCAGACTTGGAGATGCTGCATTTAATTCCCTCATCCAAGTCATTAATACATATTGTAAACAACTGGTGTCCCAGTACTAAGCCTTGCGGTACCCCACTAGTCACCACCTGCCATTCGGAAAAGGTGCCGTTTATTCCCACTCTTTGCTTCCTGTCTGCCAACCAATTCTCTATCCACATCAACACCTTACCCCCAATACCGTGTGCTTTAAGTTTGCACACTAATCTCCTGTGTGGGATCTTGTCAAAAGCCTTTTGAAAATCTAAATATACCACATCCACTGGTTCTCCCCATCCACTCTACTAGTTACATCCTCAAAAAATTCCATGAGATTGGTCAGACATGATTTTCCTTTCACAAATCCATGCTGACTTTGTCCGATAATTTCACCGCTTTCCAAATGTGCTGTTGTCACATCTTTGATAACTGACTCTAGCATTTCCCCCCCACCGATGTTAGGCTAACCGATCTATAATTCCCCGGTTTTTCTCTCCCTCCTTTTTTAAAAAGTGGGGTTACATTAGCCACCCTCCAATCCTCAGGAACTAGCCCAGAATCTAAAGAGTTTTGAAAAATTATCACTAATGCATCCACTATTTCTTGGGCTACTTCCTTAAGCACTCTGGGATGCAGACCATCTGGCCCTGGGGATTTATCTGCCTTTAATCCCTTCAATTTACTTAACCCCACTTCCCTACTAACATGTATCTCAATCAGTTCCTCCATCTCACTGGACCCTCCGTCCCCTACTATTTCCGGAAGATTATTTATGTCCTCCTTACTGAAGACAGAACCAAAGTAGTTATTCAATTGGTCTGCCATGTCCTTGTTCCCCATAATCAATTCACCTGTTTCTGTCTGTAGGGGACCTACATTTGCCTTAACCAATCTTTTTCTTTTCACATATCTATAAAAGCTTTTACAGTCAGTTTTTATGTTCCCTGCCAGTTTTCTCTCATAATCTTTTTTCCCCTTTCCTAATTAAGCCCTTTGTCCTCCTCTGCTGAACTCTGAATTTCTCCCAGTCCTCAGGTGAGCCACTTTTTCTGGCTAATTTGTATGCTTCTTCTTTGGAATTGATACTACCCCTAATTTTCCTTGTCAGCCATGGGTGCACTACCTTCCCTGATTTATTCTTTTGCCAAACTGGGATGAACAATTGTTGTAGTTCATCCATGCGATCTTTAAATGCTTGCCATTGCATATCCACCGTCAATCCTTTAAGTGTCATTTGCCAGTCTATCTTAGCTAATTCACGTCTCATACCTTCAAAGTTACCCTTCTTTAAGTTCAGAACCTTTGTTTCTGAATTAACTATGTCACTCTCCATCTTAGTGAAGAATTCCACCATATTATGGTCACTCTTACCCAAGGGGCCTCTCATGACAAGATTGCTAATTAACTTTTCCTCATTACTCAATACCCAGTCTAGAATAGCCTGCTCTCTAGTTGGTTCCTCGACATGTTGGTTCAAAAAAACCATCCCGCATACATTCCAAGAAATCCTCTTACTCCGCACACTTACCAATTTGGTACACCCAATCTATATATAGATTGAAGTCACCCATTATAACTGCTGTTCCTTTATTGCACGCATTTCTAATTTCCTGTTTAATACCATCCCCAACCTCACTACTACTGTTAGGTGGCATGTACACAACTCCCACCAGCGTTTTCTGCCCCTTAGTGTTATGCAGCTCTACCCATATCGATTCCACATCCTACCAGCTAATGTCCTTCCTTTCTATTGCGTTAATCTCCTCTCTAACCAGCAATGCTACCCCACCTCCTTTTCTTTCATGTCTATCCCTCCTGAATATTGAATATCCCTGAATGTTGAGCTCCCACCCTTGGTCACCCTGGAGCATGTCTCTGTGATCCCAACTATATCATATTCATTAATAACAATCTGAACTCTTAGGAGGCAGTGATCATAACATGATTGAGTTCATGGTGAAATTTGAAAAAGAGAAGCTGAAATATGATGTGTTGATATTTCAGTGGAGTAAAGGAAATTACAGTGGCATGAGAGAGGAACTGGCCAAAGTTGACTGGAAAGGGACACTGGCGTTAAAGACGGCAGAGCAGCAGTGGCTGGAGTTTATGCAAGAAGTGAGGAAGGTGCAAGACAGGTATATTCCAAAACAGAAGAAATTTTCGAATGGAAAAATGATGCAACCGTGGTTAACAAGAGAAGTCAAAGCCAAAGTTAAAGCAAAAGAGAGGTCATACAAGGATGCAAATATTAGTGGGAAGACAGAGGATTGGGAAGTTTTTCAAAGCTTACAAAAGGAAACTAAGAAGGTCATTAAGAGGGAAAAGATTTACTATGAAAGGAAGCTAGCAAATAATATCAAAGAGGATACTAAAAGCTTTTCAAGTATATAAAGAGTAAAAGACAGGTGAGAGTAGATATAGAACCGATAGAAAATGATGCTGGAGAAATTGTAAAGGGAGATGGCGGAGGAACTGAACGAGTATTTTGCATCAGTCTTCACTGAGGAAGACATCAGCAGTATACTGGACACTCAAGGGTGGCAGGGAAGAGAAGTGTGCGCAGTCACAATTACGAGAGAGAAAGTACTCCAGAAGCTGAATAGTCTAAGGGTAGATAAATCGCCGGGATCAGATGGAATGCACCCTCGTGTTCTGAAGGAAGTAGCTGTGGAGATTGCGGAGGCATTATCGATAATCTTTCAGAAGTCGATAGATTCTGGCATGGTTCCAGAGGACTGGAAGATTGCAAATTTCACTCCGCTATTTAAGAAGGGGGCAAGGAAGTAAAAAGGAAATTATAGACCTGTTAGCTTGACATCGGTGGTTGGGAAGTTGTTGGAGTCGATTGTCAAGGATGAGGTTACAGAGTACCTGGAGGCATATGACAAGATAGGCAGAACTCAGCATGGATTCCTTAAAGGAAAATCCTGCCTGACAAATCTATTACAATTTTTTTGAGGAAATTACCAGTAGGCTAGACAAGGGAGATGCAGTGGATGTTGTATATTTGGATTTTCAGAAGGCCTTTGACAAGGTGCCACACATGAGGCTACTTAACAAGATAAGAGCCCATGGAATTACGGGGAAATTACATACGTGGATAGAGCATTGGCTGATTGGCAGGAAACAGACAGTGGGAATAAAGGGATCCTGTTCTGGTTGGCTGCCGGTTACCAGTGGTGCTCCACAGGGGTTCGTGTTGGGTCCGCTTCTTTTTACATTGTACATCAACGATTTGGATTATGGAATAGATGGCTTTGTGGCTAAGTTTGCTGACGATACGAAGATAGGTGGAGGGGCCGGTAGTGCTGAGGAAACGGAGAGTCTGCAGAGAGACTTGGATAGATTGGAAGAATGGGCAAAGAAGTGGCAAATGAAGTACAATATTGGAAAGTGTATGGTTATACACTTTGGCAGAGGAAATAAACGGGCAGACTATTATTTAAATGGGGAAAGAATTCAAAGTTCTGAGATGCAATGGGACATGGGAGTCCTCGTACAGGATACCCTTAAGGTTAACCTCCAGGTTGAGTCGGTGGTGAAGAAGGCGAATGCAATGTTGGCATTCATTTCTAGAGGAATAGAGTATAGGAACAGGGATGTGATGTTGAGGCTCTATAAGGTGCTGGTGAGACCTCACTTAGAGTACCGTGGGCAGTTTTGGTCTCCTTATTTAAGAAAGGATGTGCTGACGTTGGAGAGGGTACAGAGAAGATTCATTAGAATGATTCCAGGAATGAGAGGGTTAACATATGAGGAACATTTATCCGCTTTTGGACTGTATTCCTTGGAGTTTAGAAGAATGAGGGGAGACCTTATAGAAACATTTTGAATGTTGAAAGGCATGGACAGAGTGGATGTGGCAAAGTTGTTTCCCATGATGGGGGAGTCTAGTACGAGAGGGCATGACTTAAGAATTGAAGGGCGCCCATTCAGAACAGAAATGTGAAGAAATTTTTTTAGTCAGAGGGTGGTGAATCTATGGAATTTGTTGCCACAGGCAGCAGTGGAGGCCAAGTCATTGGGTGTATTTAAGGCAGAGATTGATAGGTATCTGAGTAGCCAGGGCATCAAAGGTTATGGCGAGAAGGCGGGGGAGTGGGACTAAATGGGAGAATGGATCAGCTCATGATAAAATGGCGCAGCAGACTCGATGGGCTGAATACCCGACTTCTGCTCGTTTGTCCTATTGTCTTCTGGTCAAATTCCTCTCCAGAGTTCTAACTGTAAACAAAGTCAACTGCATAGTGAAGGTAGGTGGAGCATGGTCAAACATGACATTAAATGGGAAGGTTCTGCATGCCACCCAATCAGGTCATGCCATACTTAATTACATTCAGGTAGTATAAGAACAGAATGCAAAATATAATATTCCATTCACACAGAAAGGTTCAAAGGTTCAAAATAAATTTATCAAGGTACATATAAGTCACCATGCACTACCTTGAGATCTATTTTCTTGCAGGCATGCACAGTAAAAGAATTATTTATTTAGTTAGAGATATGAGGACCGGACCCTGCCAGCCCAACAAACCGTACTAACTAGCAACCCAACCATTTATCCCCACCTTAATCACGGAACAATTGAGAATAACCAATTAACCTACTAAATGGTACGTCTTTGGACTGAGCAGGGAAACCAGAGCACCTAAAGGAAATCCACACATTCACAGTAAGGACGCAAAAACTTCTTATAGACAACAGCAAAATTGAACTCTGAACTCCGACACCCCAAGCTGTCGCACTAACCATGATGCTACTCTTATGTCATAAATAATCAGCGAAAAACTACACTCAAATAAAGACTTACAAACAACCAATGTGCAAAAGACAAACTGTGCAAATAATGATAATACTGATAATAACAGACAAGTTAGAAAAGCATTTAATTGGAGTGAGGGGAATTACGAGGCTATCAGGCAGGAAATTGGAAGCTTAAATTGGAAACAGATGTTCTCAGGGAAAAGTACGGAAGAAATGTTGCAAATGTTCAGGGGATATTTGTGTGGAGTTCTGCAGAGGTACATTCCAATGAGACAGGGAAGTTATGGTAGGGTACAGGAACCGTGGTGCACAAAGGCTGTAATAAATCTAGTCAAGAAGAAAAGCTTACAAAAGGTTCAGAGAGCTAGGTAATGTTAGAGATCTAGATGATTATAACACTAACAGGAAGGAGCTAAAAAAGGAAATTAGGAGAGGAAGAAGGGGCCATGAGAAGGCCTTGGTGGGCAGGATTGAGGAAAACTCCAAGGCATTCTACAAGTATGTGAAGAGCAAGAGGATAAGACGTGAAAGAATAGGACCTATCAAGTGTGACAGTGGGAAAGTGTGTATGGAACCGGAGGAAATATTCACCATGGAAAAGTATCTTGGTGATTGTAGTGATGACTTGCAGCAGACTGAAATGCTTGGCATTGTAGATATTAAGAAAGAGGATGTGCTGGAGCTTTTGGAAAGCATCAAGTTGGATAAGTCAGCGGGATCAGATGAGATGTACCCCAGGCTACTGTGGGAAGCGAGGGAGGAGATTGCTGAGCCTCTGGCGATGATCTTTGAATCATTAACGGGGATGGGAGAGGCTCCAGAGGATCGGAGGGTTGCGGATGTTGTTCCCTTATTCAAGAAAGGAAGTAGATATAGCCCAGGAAATTATAGGCCAGTGAGTCTTACTTCAGTGGTTGGTAAGTTGATGGAGAACATCCTGAGAAGCAGAGTTTATTAACATTTGGAGAGGCATAATATGATTAGGAATAGTCAGCATGGCTTTGCCAAGGGCAGGTTATGCCTTACAAGCCGAATTGAATTTTTTGAGGATGTGACTAAACACATTGATGAAGGAAGAGCAGTAGATGTAGTGTATATGGATTTCAGCAAGGCATTTGATAAGGTACCCCATCGAAGGCTTACTGAGAAAATAAGGAGGCATGGGATCCAAGGGGACATTGCTTTGTGGATCCAGAACTGGCTTGCCCACAGGAGGCAAAGAGTGGTTGTAGATGGGTCATATTCTGCATGGAGGTCAGTGGCCAGTGGTGTTCCTCAGGGATCTGTTCTGGGACCCTTACTCTTCATGATTTTTACAAAATGACCTGGATGAGGAAGTGGAGGGATGGATGGGTGAGTAAGTTTACTGACAACACAAAGGTTGGGGGTGTTGTGGATAGTATGGAAGGCTGTCAGAGGTTACAGCGGGACATTGACGATGCAAAACTGGGCTGAGAAGTGGCAGATGGAGTTCAACCCAGATAAGTGTGAAGAGGTTCATTTCGGTAGGTCAAATATGATGGAAGAATATAGTATTAATGGTAACACTTGGCAGTGTGGAGGATCAGAGGGACCTTGGGGTCCGAGTCCATAGGACACTCAAAGCTGCTGCGCAGGTTGACTCTGTGGTTAAGAAGGCATACGGTGTATTGGCCTTCATCAATCGTGGGATTGAGTTTAAGAGCCGAGAGGTAATGTTGCAGCTATACAGGACCCTGGTCAGACTCCTCTTGGAGTACTGTGCTTATTTCTGGTCGCCTCACTGCAGGAAGGACTTGGAAACCATAGAAAGAGTGCAGAGGAAATTTACAAGGATGATGCCTGAATTGGGGAGCATGCCTTATGAAAACAAGTTGAGTGAACTTAGCCTTTTCTCCTTGGAGTGACAGAGGATGAGAGGTGACCTGATAGAGGTGTATAAGATGATGAGAGGCATTGATCGTGTGGATAGTCAGAGGCTTTTTCCCAGGGCTGAAACGGTTGCCACAAGAGGACACAGGTTTAAGGTGCTGGGGAGTAGGTACAGAGGAGAAGTCAGAGGTAAATTTTTTTACGCAGAGAGTGGTGAGTGCATGGAATGGGCTGCCGGCAACGGTGGTGGAGGAGGATACGATAGGGTCTTTTAAGAGACTTTTGGATAGGTACATGGAGCTTAGAAAAATAGAGGGCTATGGGTAAGCCTAGTGCCTCGTGCCTAAGGTTGGGACATGTTCGGCACAACTTTGTGGGCTGAAGGGCCTGTATTGTGCTGTAGGTTTTCTATGTTTCTAAATCAATAAATAACTGATTAAACAATGCTGAGAACACGAGCTATGGTCTTTGAAAATGTGTCTGTAGGTTGTGTTCAGTAATCAGTTCAGATATGAGGTGAGTGAAATTCAAGAGCCTAATGGTGCAGACAGACAAATAAGGTGCAAAAGCTACAAGAGGTAGATTGGGAGATCAAATGTTCAATTTTTAGAACATGAGATGACTGATCATAATGCAAATAAAGCCGACCTTGAGCCTGGTGCCCTAAGGACTTTATATCATCTCCCCAACAGGAGAGGGGAGAAGAGAAAAATAATTGGGTTCGGAAGAGTTGTTGATTATGCTGGCTGCTTTTCTGATGCAGTGGGGTCTGCAGATAGAGTCAATGGAAGGACAGACAGACAGGAAGCTTTAAATACAACAGCTGAATTGTTAATGTTACATATTGCACCGAGCAAGAAGGACAGCAGAGCAGAATGATTAACCATTTTTACTAAGTCACGTTAACCAAAGTACACGCTGCACAACTTACAGTGTGGGAGCGATAACTGGGACCGCTGTGAAAAAAAAGCATGACTGCATGCTGAAAAATGTGTGCAAAATGAGAGCCTCGTACATGTATGAAGGCCCAATCAACTCATCGCACGATCAATCAGCTGCAATCACACTAGTCACATTCTTGTGAATAATCCAATACTGTTCAGTTAATACTAAGAACACAGCTTTTAAAAAAGCATTTACATTTTTGACTCTCCCTGTTCCTGGCCTTTTCCCACCAGTGGGCTACACCAACTGAGCAATTGCCTGTGTTTGGCATTAATGCCTTTTGCACTTCCTGCCCATGAGGCTCCCTTACCTCATATCTGGCATCCAGCTGGGCATAATCCTTCAGCTTGTCTTTATCCAGTCGGGTTGGTACTTCCATAATGTTGTGTGTCTGGAGTTTGATAATCTTTGCCAAGGATCGAAACATGCTCTCTGGAATGATCTGCAAGACCTACATTACAGAACAAAAATATTTTTAATTTTGAAAAATAGAGGTCATAGATTAAGGGTGAAAGGCAAAATGTTTTAAGTGGAACCTGATGGAGAACTTTTTCACTAGGAGGGTGGTGCAAGTGTGGGACGAGCTGCCAGTGGACGCAGGTTTAATCGCAACATTCAAGAGAAGTTTGGGTAACTACATGGATGAAAAGGGTATGGAGGGCAATGGTCCAGGTGTGGGTTGATGGGATGAGGCAAAATAACAGTTTGGCATTGACTGGATGGGCCAAAGGGTCTGTTTCTGTGCTGTAGTGTTCCATGGCTTTAACATCTCAGTCAGGGCAGCTCAATTAGTTAAATGTCAAAGGCCATTTGTACAAAGTAATGCTGATGGATTTCACATTGCACTGTGACAATCAACATACAACCAGACCCAAGGTCAGGGTCAGGAACACTAGGGTAGGGTGCGGGAGTACCAAACATGGAGAAGTTTGAAGTTGCCGCCAGGATCCAGAAAATGGGCTGGATGTGTGACAGGAACAGAGGTTTGGATTGGGGTATGCCGTGGGTTAGGAATGTGGGCGAGTTCACATTCAAAGTTTCACAGAACTAGGGAGGGGCTTTGATGGCAAGGAGCCCAAATTCCTGACTACATGGACTTCAGTGGCAGGGAGGAGGGAGGGTATGGCATAATGATCAGAGGACGTGAATGGGAGCAAGAAGGGTCACAGAGTTTGAGGGTGTCAAAAAAATAGATAAGGAGCGGCAAGACAACAACAATTTAGATAGAGAAAGCAACGTTCCTGCAACAGGAAACAGCAAGGAGGGGGGAATGGCCAGACAGACATATGTGGAGGAGTTTTAGAGGTGCTGAAATGTGTATGGAGTACAGAAAGAGACCAGAAGGCAGGGTTACAGGCAGGCAAACCCTTTCAACAGCCCATGGTCTGCACGTAGAGACAAAGACAAAAGATATTAACAGCACATTGACATTGACAGAAGACATTGGAATACAAGCTCTACTGCCATTGGTATGGTTTGGATGGGACTGTCAAAGGTGCAGAGTCTGTAGATGGGGAAGAAGTTGTTAAGTGTATCCAGCAAGGTTTCTTAATTCAATATGTGGATGGGTCCAATGATGGAGGGGCTGTACTATACCCGGTGTTAGGTAATGAGCCTGATCAGGTAACTGACCATTCAGTGAGTGACCACAACTCCTTCACTTTCAGGGTAAGCTATAGATAAGCATAGGTATGGTCCTTGTGGGAGAGTTTTAAACTGAAGTAGGACAAATTACGAGGACATTACTAAGAAGCATTAATTGGGAGTGCCTTTTCTCTGCCAAGTCCACATCAGACATGTTCCATTTTCCCATTAGAAGAAAGGACAGAGATGCAAAGAAAAGAGAACCTTGAATATCCAAAGAGGTGATGAATTTAGTCAAGAAGGAAAAGGAAAAGTACGTAAAGCTTCGGAAGTTAGGATCAAACGAAGCCAGAAACTAGAAAAGAACTAAAGAAAGTAATTAGGAAAGCCAGCAGAGCCCATGAAAAGTCCTTGGCAAGTAGGATTACGATGAATCCTAAGGCATTCTATACATACATCAAGAGCAAGAGGATAACTAGAGAGAGGGTGGAACCACTCGAGGATAAAGGGGGGAAACATTTATTGGATGCGGAGAATGTGAGTGAGGTACTGAATGAGCACTTTGCTTCATTATTTACTAAAGAAAAGGATATGGAGGACCAGGAGATCAGTGCTGAGTGTATAAATATGGTCAAGGAGGAGGAAGTGTTGGGCCTCCTAATGAGTATTAAGGTGGACAAGTCCCCACAGTCTGATGGGATTTACCACAGGTTATTGCAGGAGGCAAGAGATGAGATTGTTGGGCCCTTAACCAGCATCCTTGTGTCCTCTCTAGCCACAGGCAAGGTCCTGGAGGACTGGTGAGTGGCTAATGTTGTACCTCTATTTAAGAAGGGAATAAGGGAAAGTCTTGGAAACTATAGACCAATGAGTCCAATGTAACTTGTAGGGAAATTGCTGGAGAAAATTCTTAGGGATAGGATATATGAGCATTTGGAGACTCATGGCCTAATTAGGGAGAACCAGCATGGCTTTGCGTGGGGCAGGTCATGTTTCACCAACTTGATTGAGATTTTTGATAAGGTGACAGGAGAGATGGATGAAGGTAGGACAATGAATGTTGTCTATATAGATTTTAGTAAGGCATTTGACAAAGTTCCTCATGGGAGCTAATCCAGAAAATTAAGATGCATGGGGTCTGCTGTGAATTGGCTGTTTGGATTCAGAACTGGCTTGCACATAGAAGTCAGAAGGTAGCGTTTGAAGGGACTTATTCAAGCTAGAGGTCTGTAATTAGTGGTGTTCCACAGGGATCTGTGCTGGGACCTCTGCTGTTTGTGATATATATAAATGATCTGGATGAAAATGTAGATAGTTGGGTTAGAAAATTTACGGACAATACTAAGATTGATGGAGCCGTGGGTAGTGTAGAAGACTGGCAAAGAATACAGCATGATATAGATCAGTTGCACATATGAGCAAAGAAATAGCAGATGGAGTTTAACCATGATAAATATGAGGTGTTGCACCTTGGTAGGGCAAATGAAAGGAGACAGTACACTGATAAGGGCAAGGTCCTTAACAATGCTGCTTAGCAGAGAAATCTTGGGATCCAACTTCATAGCTACTTGAAAGTGACCACACAGGCCAATAAGGTGGTTGAGAAGGCTTGTAGAATGCTTACTTTTATTAGTCGAGGCATTGAGTTCAAAAGTCAAGAGTTATGTTGCAACTTTATAAAACTCTGGTTAGGCCACATCTGGAGTATTGAGGCTCTAGTTGCCCCGCTATAGGAAGGATTTTGAGGCTTTGGAAAGGGTGCAGAAGAGATTTACCAGGGTGCTGCTGGTTTCGAGGGCACCTGCTACCACTTGAGGCAGGATAACCTTGGGTTGTTTTCCCTGCAGTGGCAGGGGCTAAGGGGAGAGCTGACAGAGGCAGGGAGTATCTGTTTCCTGATCCTAGAGGGTATGCAATGACTGTGAGAGGGGGTAGGTTCAAGGGGGATGTGAGGGGTAAGTTTATTACTCAGAGAGTGGTGGATGCCTGGAATACACTGCCTGGTATGGTGATAGAGGCAAATGCATTAGAGGCTTTTAAGAGATGTTTTAGGCATATGGATGTGAAGAAGATGGCAGGATATGGACATGGTGTAGGTAAGAGGGATTAGTACTTGGGTGCTTTTGATTCACTTTTTAGCTGCTTAGGCACATCATTTTATTAAGATCTCCCTTCAATCTTCTAAAGGCGTACAGACCCAAGCTGTTTACTGTCCATTGATAGGTCAGGAGAGGGGAAAATGGGATAGGTGATAGAACCATTACCTGGGGAATAAGCTAGGAAGCTGAGATGCAAGGACTTCAAATGAATGCAGCAGCAGATATCTCAAGATGTTAGTGAGGTCAAGGAAAGTGACACAATGAGACACCAGAGCTCAAGGCTGTCTTGACCAAGAGCGGGGGAAACATTTGACTTTCAATGCAAGGGGAAACAGAGGATGTAGAGATAAAGCAATGAGGGTGTAACATTAGTCAAAGTATGTATATCTTGCAGGCATTTACAGGAAAATAAAGAAATACTATAGTATTTGTGAAAATCTATCTATAATATGGACAAACAACCAATAATGCAAAAGAAAACAAATTGTGTAAATAAAACTGAGAACATGATTTGTAGGATCCTTGAAACTCACAATGGAGATTGACAAATCAGTTCTGATCTGAGATGAGTGAATTTATCCACGGCAGTTCAGGAGCCTGATGTTTATCGGGTAATAACTGTTCCTGAACCTGGTAGTGTGGGACCCAAGGCTCCTGTACCTCCTTCCTGGTTCCAGCAGTGAGGATAGAGAATGACTTGGATGGTTGGTGGGGGAGAACGGGGTCCCGGATGATAAATGTTGCTTTCTTGAGGTATCACTCCTTGTAGATGTGCTCAATGGTAGGGAGGGCTTTGGCTGCGATGGACTGAGCTGTATCCCACACTTTCTATAGAGTTTTTCCATTCCTCAGCATTTGTGCTTACACACCAGACTGTGATGCAACCAGTTAGGATACTCTGCACTGTGTATCCACAGAAGCACACGTTGGAAAAAGGGAGTTGGAACAAGGGAGTTGGAACAACGTCTGAGCAGAGACCAAGTGCTATTTGCTGCTGGTGCTGCAGATAAAGCTGCAACAACTAAAGGAGGTTATGGAAGATTACAGCGGTGTTCTGGCAGGACAGATTAGAGGGCTTGTCTATGGAGGCTATTTGGGTGGAATTGAGGAATGGGAAAGGTGCAGTAACTCTTATGGGGGTGTATTATAGACCACCAAATTTGTAAGGAGATAGCAGATATTAGTTGTAGGCACAAGGTTATGATTGTGGGAGATTTTAATTTTCCACAGATAGACTGGGAAGCCCATACTGTAAAAGGGCTGGATGGTTTGGAGTTTGTAAAATCTGTGCAAGATTTTTGAGGCAATACATTGAGGTACCAACAAGAGAAGGGGCAGTGTTGGATCTCCTGTTAGGGAATGAGGTAGGTCAGGTGACGGCGGTTTGTGTTGGGGAGCACTTCGGGTCAAGTGATCACAATGCTATTACTTTCAATATAATTATGGAGAAGGATAGATCTGGACCCAGGGTTGAGATTTTTGATTGGGGAAAGGCTAACTTTCAAGAGATGCGAAAGGATTTAGAAGGAGCGGATTGGGACAACTTGTTTTATGGGAAGGATGTAATAGAGAAATGGAGTAATTTAAAGGTGAAATTTTGATAGTACAGAATCTTTATGTTCCTGTTAGGTTGAAAGGAAAGGTTAAAAGTTTGAGAGAGCCATGGTTTTCAAGGGATATTGGAAACTTGGTGTGGAAAAAAACAGAGATCTACAATAAATATAGACAGCATGGAGTAAATGAGGTGTTCGAGGAATATAAAGAATGTAAAAAGAATCTTAAGAAAGAAATTAGAAAAGCTAAAAGAAGATATGAGGTTGCTTTGGCAAGTAAGCTGAAAATAAATCCCAAGGGTTTCTACCGTTATATAAATAGGAAAAGGATAGTGAGGGATAAAATTGGTCCCTTAGAGAATCAGAGTGGACGGCTATGTGTGGAGCCAAAAGAGATGGGGGAGATTTTGATCAATTTCTTTTCTTTGGTATTCACTAAGAGAAGGATATTGAATTGTGTAAGGTAAGGGAAACGGGTAGGGAAGTTATGGAAACTATGATGATTAAAGGAGAAGTAGTACTGGAGCTTTTAAGGAAAATAAAAGTGGATAGGTCTCCGGATCCTGACAGGATATTCACTAGGACATTGAGGGAAGTTAGTGTGGAAATAGCAGGGGCTCTGACAGAAATATTTCAAATGTCATTAGAAACGGGGATGGTGCCGGAGGATTGGCGATTGCTCATGTGGTTCCATTGTTTAAAAGGGTTCTAAGAGTAAACCTAGCAATTATCGGCCTGTGAGTGTGACGTCAGTGGTGGGTAATTGATGGAAGGTATTCTTAGAGATGGTATATATAATTATCTGGATAGACAGGGTCTGATTAGGAACAGTCAACATGGATTTGTGCGTGGAAGGTCATGTTTGACAAATCTTAATGAATTTTTTGATAAGGTTACTAAGAAAGTTGACGAGGGTAAAGTGGTGGATGTTGTCTATATAGACTTCAATAAGGCCTCTGACAAGGTCCCACACGGAAGGTTGGTTAGGAAGGTTCAATCGTTAGGTATTAATATTGAAGTAGTAAAATGGATTCAGCAGTGGCTGGATGGGAGACGCCAGAGAGTAGTGGTGGATAACTGTGTGTCAGATTGGAGGACGGTGTGTAACGGTGTGCCTCAGGGATCTGTACTGGGTCCAATGTTATTTGTCATATACATTAATGATCTGGATGATGGGGTGGTAAATTGGATGAGTAAGTATGCAGATGATACTAAGATAGGTGGAGTTGTGGATAATGAGGTAGGTTTTCAAAGCTTGCAGAGAGATTTAGGCCAGTTAAGAGAGTGGGCTGAAAGATGGCAGATGGAGTTTAATCCTGATAAATGTGAGCTGCTACACTTTGGCACGACTAATCAAAATAGGACATACATGGTAAATGGTAGGGCATTGAAGAATGCAGTAGAACAGAGGGATCTAGGAATAATGGTGCATAGTTCCCTGAAGGTGGAATCTCATGTGGATAGGGTGGTGAAGAAAGCTTTTGGTATGCTGGCCTTTATTAATCAGAGCATTGAGTATAGTATGTAATGTTGAAATTGTACAAGGGATTGGTGAGGCCAAATTTGGAGTATTGTGTACAGTTCTGGTCACCGAATTATAGGAAAGATGTCAACAAAATTGAGGGAGTACAGAGAAGATTTACTAGAATGTTACCTGGGTTTCATCTCCTAAGTTATAGAGAAAGGTTGAACAAGTTGGGTCTGTATTCTTTGGAACACAGAAGGTTGAGGGGGGACTTGATAGAGGTATTTAAAACTATGAGAGGGATAGATAGAGTTGACGTGCATAGGCTTTTTCCATTGAGAGTGGGGGAGATTCAAACAAGAGGACATGAGTTGAGAGTTAAAGGGCAAAAGTTTTGGGGTAACATGAGGGGGAACTTCTTTACTCAGTGAGTGGTAGCTGTGTGGAACCAGTTTCCAGCATAAGTGGTTGAGGCAGGTTCGATGTTGTCGTTTAAAGTTAAACTGGATAGATATATGGACAGGAAAGGAATGGAGGGTTATGGGCTGAGTGCAGGTCGGTGGGACTAGGTGAGAGTAAGAGTTCGGCATGGACTAGAAGGGCCAAGATGGCCAGTTTCCATGCTGTAATTGTTAGATGGTTATATGGAAAGTCAAACAAAACCATAATAAGCCTGGACAACCATATACGGCAGCTGATGTGGCTGAGCCATACCCAAGGACAGATGGTCAATCCAGTTACAGTATGTTCTCTTTAATGGCCCTCGCACTCAAGTGCTAAAATGAAACCACACAGGCTACAGTGATACTGCAGGTAGAACTGACAGGAGTGCAACAGCAGAGGTAGCTGAGCAGATAAGCAGATGGGAAGATGAGCTGTTCAGAGACAGAAGTTAAAGAATAAACACTTAAGTTGTTTGAAGCTTTAGATTCGGTCATTGGAAATAGTGAGAATGATGACGAATATGGGTTAGAAAAGTTTTATAGTGGGGAAGTTTAAAGAGAAAAAGATGCATATTGTATACATTTCTCTGACATTAAATGTACTTTGAAACCTTGTATTCAAACAGCAAGGTGATCTGGCATGAGTCAATACAGTTAATTTCAAATTTGCACTACTTACCTTTCTAACATAGGCAACTAGCTCTCCTGAGTAATACTGGGACACACTTAGAAGGTCAGGGCTGTTGGCCTGATTTATACGCATCAAAGGAAGATCAAGACCTGATGCCAACTGAAACAGAACAAAGTCAGTACAGTGTGAAGCAGCATGTTGTTAAACCTCGGCCAATCAACAAAACTACATTCCACTTGCAAAACTGTTCCTTTCAGATCCATTCACAAGACATGAGCATCATTAGCAAGGCTAATGTTTATCCCCCATCTTTCAATGTAGGAAGGGCTCTCAGAGAATGGAATTGAACATGATACGTTAGAGTTTCCTGCCATGACCCAGAAAGCAGCTCACCAAAAACACAAGAGATTATCGCGATCCAGAGCCACACACACAAAATGCATGAGGAACATGAGTCAAGCAACATCTAGTTTGTTCTTCTCTTTTCTGCCCACTCTCTCCTTCACTTTTTCCATTCCCCATTTTGATGACCCTCTCACCCCTCTTCTCACCTCCCTCCAGTTCCCTTTCTTCCCCTTCTTCCATGGACCACTGTCCTCTCTTATTAGATTCCTCCTTCTTCAGCCCTTTACCTCATCCACCCATCTCCTCCCAACTTCTTGCTTCATCCCCCCTCCCCCATGCATCCACCTTCCCCCTCAGCTGATCTCATCTATCACCTTCTAGCTTGTTCTCATTCCACCACCCCCTCCCTTTTTATTCTGGCTTCTTCCCCCTTCCTTTCCAGTCTAAGCGAAGAACCTTGGCCTGAAATGTCCACTGTTTGTTCCCCTCCATACATGCTGCCTGACCTACTGAGTTCCTCCAGCATTGTGTGTGCAGCAACACACCAATAAGTGCAGATGGGAAATGGATGTTGTGAAAACAAATTGGTGGATTAAACAACTGGATAGAACTGTGGCAGGTGGAAGTTCAGTGTTGAGAAGCATTAGATCAGCTATGCTGTATCCAAGGAAGAAGTAGTATTTGCTAAACAGTGAAGAAATAAGAAGAAATAGAAACAGTGAAGGATTTGAAACAGTACGACGGACAAGACCTACGGCAACCGTTATCTTGTTTTACCATTGTGGAATCTGTGGGATACTTCGTACTTACCTTTTCTCTACGTTTCACCTTGGATTGCAAATATCTCTCTCCCATCATTTATCTCATGGATTACTGAACTTTCCTACTGTACCATCTCAAGACTCTAAACCTTGTTCCCCCAAGCACAATGGTTTGGGAGTTATAGTTACACGCATATATACACATAACACTGTTAACTTTTGTTTATCTTGGTTAAGTTATTATAAGTAGTTACTAATAAAGATATAGTGGTTTTAACATCAAAACCAGACTCAGTGTAAAATCTCTTGCTGCTGGTTCGTTTCTAAAACATTACATTTCATAACACACACAACACTCCATAACTCTACAGTGTAAACAAGAATAAACATGTGGCGCAAAGATAAACTTAAACAGCATACTTTCTTCAAAATATACCTATTAAATGTTTACTAATGTTACCAAAAACTTAAGTCTCACAGATATTGCTGTTTCAAGGAAAAAACAAAGGGAAGGTCCTTCCACCATGTGCTTCAAATCTGAATGAAAACTAACTGCACAGGTAGCAGCATAAAAAACAGCTTGCATATAGGAGGTGACATTCATATAAAATGAACTGTGCCTCTAGAGGCAAGAACACTCCCACCTGCCTTCCATAGGATGTCAAACTTAACTACTGAAATTATAGGCCAAATTCACAATTACGATCATTTCAAGATCGTCTTTGGCAAAAGACCAATATTCTCAGAGACTGGTCTTGAAAAGTCTTACTACACCATCTTTAATCGTTCTCACATCAAAAATGTCAGCATTGCTGACATACTTGTTCATGGTAATGTCTAATGAGCAGAGAGGTGACATGGTGCTTACCCAGAAGAATGATTCAACGAGCTACCTCTGAAGTGAGTTGTGCCTTCTTGATATAACCTCCAACTCAGAGTAGCCCCTCAGAGTAAAGAAAGGGACAGAGTTTACAAAGAGGACTTTTGTTTGGGAGAGGTTCCGGTTTTGTGATGCACTGCACTTCCTCTGCACGTACCTGCCTTTGAACAACATTCTGAATTCTAACCTTTGCCCAATTCAGTTGCTCTTCACTGAGAGGTTGATTGCGAATGTGCCAACCATTGCAAAGGCTGTTTTGACTACTCCTGTAAAGGAATAAGCAGTATGTGAGAGCCATGTAATTACACTGGTAAGGGACTTCCAGTCTGAAAAATGATCCAAGCAGGCACTGCCAAGTTGTCCAGTCAGTGATCGTGAAAGCACAAGTATCTGAGGTTCCTCTCTCACTAGGAAGTTGTGGTATATTTGTTTGACGTCTGCCATCACTGATACAGACTCAGTTCTGAAGTGCATGAGGACTCCAAGCAGATGGTTATTGAAGTCTGGACCCCTCAGGAGCACATTGTTCAGTGATATGCCTTAGAACTGTACAGAGGAATCAAAAACTATTTGTATTTGTGCAGGTTTCTGGGGCTGGTAAACATCAAAGATACACAATTCCCAATATCCTAGTATTCTGGAGGAGGAGCTAGATCAGCATGATTGTTCCCGGAGAGTGTCTCCATGAGCTCCACATAATAATCTTTCATTTCTGGTTTCCTTCTCAATACGCGACTAAGGGACACAAATTGACTAAGGGCCTGCTCTCAGTTGCTCGGTAGGAGTTGTCGTGGAGACTGGAAAGGAAGGGGAGCTACCCAACTCTTGGACTCATTTTTGCTAAACTCTTCGAAGGAAGACCTCATCTTCAATGGAAGGTGCCAGCTTATAATTATCTTCCAAGTGACGGAAAACTGGCCTAAATCTGGTTGAGCAGGTAACTATGTCAGGGCACTTGATATGCTTACCTATAGTAATCACTTTCTACTCTCACACAATCCAAAATAACTTGAGCACCCAGTCTCTAGGACATTAGTCTTAAATGTGCTGACAGTGGGCTGATGAGCACCATTGAGGCAGACTTCACCCACTGTGACCCAACCCAGTTTCAGTTGTTGGGTATAAGCTGCTTTTTGCTGGCTCCTTGCCATGCTCTGCTGCAGTTGTGCTGGAACCAGTAGTAGCCCAAGCTGCTGGCCCTGAGTTAAGTGCTGACATGTGTTGGTCACTGTTGTATTCAGTGCAGTGTATGACAGATTTAGTGTTTTCCCCGGTTTGCTGTTGAAGCACAACACTTGAAGCATATTGCATGTTCTCTAAGAAAGCATCTTTGGTCTGTGAGTGTTTTTTCTCTGAATCCTCAGTACTTCCTTAAGGGTTGAGGCTGTTTTAAAAAAAAAACAGGCCGAGTATTGTCTACCTGGGTTCATGATAAAGTTCTCTACTTTTGCCGACCATGATAAGTGTTTTGGTTTTCCATGCTTTTGCTGAAGCCCTCCTTCTCTTTGAATGAGGTGCTACCAGAATTTGAAAGCATGAAACTAGTGTCATTTTGCATTTCTGTATGGCAGCTGACAAATTCCACAAAGAATGAAAATGGTGATGCTTCATTTTATACCTGAAACCTTCAGTTATCCACTGTTCTTAGATATTGTTCGGTAGTTTCTCCACTATTCCCCTTGCTGTGTCGATGAAACTCAGCCCTAGTAAGTAAATCTCATTTTTTGTGGCTTGCAGTTCCGGCCACGGGTCTGCAAGCCCCTGTACATTCTGTGGATCTTTGTGTGACAGCTTTGAAAAATTATCCAGTCTACTGAAGAGAGATTCTTTAATTGCCTCCCGAGAGCCACAGTATTCGCCCAGCCTCTGAAACAGCATTCGTAAACCCATAGCTGGATTATTAATATGCACAGCTCTAACCCTTTAGAAACATTGCACTGACTTCTCAACAAGCCACCTAGAAAAGGTCCAGCTCTTCGTTAGGATTGATACTAAGTCCTTCCATGGCATTGTGAAGCTTAATATCTAGAACAGATAACTGCCAGATTGGCTGTTGAACACCTTTGGTCCTGCTGTGACTAGGTCTCAACGAGCCAGTACCAAGCCAAATCTAATGCACCTACAGCTCCTGAATAAGAGCATTGTGGAACCTTGTTCCCAAACACATTTCCTGGAATGGATGGAAACTCATGTCTGTACAGGTGGCATTGGTATCAGTAGCAACTCTTGACTGAGGTCTTTGCTGTGGTGGAACTGCAGAAGGAGATATTGTGGGTCATTGCTACTATAGGCATTAGACTACTACGACTACTACTACTACTACTACGTCAACTCAGGCCTAGGGGGCGGCGTCAGGCACGATGACGGACTCTCCACTCCTCCCTCTCTCTCATCGGTGTGTTCAGTTCTTCTACATTAGCTGCGCCACTGTCTTCTAGGAACGTGTTGACCATAGTCTTGGGAGGGCGCCCAGGGTTCATTCGCCCATGCTTGGGCTCCCATATGATGACTAGGCTGGCAGGTAGCTCGGGGTGGCACAGACAGTGCCCCACTAGTTGCAGTCTTCTCACCTCAATTTTAGTGGTGAGCATCAGTAAGTTGTTATAGAGCTCGACGTTCGTCATGTGCTGTTGCCAACGCACGTCAAGAGCTATCCGGAGCATTCGTGTATAGCAACCATCTAGAGACTTTCGCACCGTCTTGGTGAGTGTCCACGTCTCGCATCCATACGTGAGAATGGACTCTATGACTGCTATGAAAATCCTCTTTTTAAGCCCTCTGGTCAGGTTCGACTTCCAGATTTCCTTCATGCCGATCATAGCCCTCCACGCCAGCACCTTTCGTATCTTTATGTCCTTCTCTGAACTCATCATTTTTGCCCCGAGGTACTTGTAGTCAAAGACTTTCTTAATGGTATCATTCTCTACGGTCTTTAACTTCGTCACAGTTAAAAGCCATGTACTCTGTCTTTTTAGCGTTTAGGTGAAGTCCAAATTTAATGCACTCAATTTTCACTTTTGTCAGTAGCTGCTGTGCTTCCTCCATCTGGTCAGAGAGCAGGACTGTGTCATCTGCAAAATCACGATCTGTGAGCGTAACTGGTCTGACCCTTTTGGTTCGCCATGGTTTTATGGTAAAGCCAAGCTTGTCATGATCTTTGGTAGCTTGACGCAGAGTGTAATCAAGGACGATAATAAAGATGTAGGGTGCCAGAGTGTCTCCTTGCAGCACACCAGCTAGGAGCTCGAACACTGCTGTTTGTCCATCTGGTGATACAACTTTCGCCATGGTTTTGGTATAGCTGGACTCTATTGCTCTCAGTATACGGTCTAGCACTCCGTAAGCTTTCAGGATCTTCATCATTTTACCTCAGTGAATGGAGTCAAAAGCTTTGCAAAAATTGAAGTAAGCAAGCATGGCTGGTAGGTTGTTCTTCTTGACTTCCTCGATGATCCTACGGAGAGCAAGTATTTGCATTACTATTGTTCTCTTCTGCCGAAAACCAATCTGATTGAATCTTAGCTTAGGGTCAATGGCAGTGCGAATCCTGTTCAAGATCATCCAATTGTATAACTTTGCTAAGATGCAGGTCAAGCTGATACCGCGGTAGTTATCTGTCTTTGTGAGGGATCCAGACTTGGGGACTGTGATAATGTTTGAGAGTGACCACTGTTCTGGTTTGTTGCCTTTCATCAGTGCCGTATTACATATGTCCAGCAAGATGTCGTCCAGATCGCAGTTCTTCAGGACATCTGGTGGTATCCCATCTGGTCCAACGCTCCTGCCCTGTTTAAGTGCATATTTGGTCTTCTTCAGTTCCTCAACGGTGAATGGGCCGTCATCGGTGTTGACTTGCATTAGTATCGTGGGTATGTCCTCTTCTTCTTCCGTGATCGTTGGGCTTTCCAGCAGGTTCTTAAAGTGGGTAAGCCATGTCAGGACACGGTCCTCTGCTGTTTTACCACTTATTTGACCTGATGGGGACTTCTTCTGTCTACTGATCTCATTGACTAGGCGCCATGCTTCTCCATGCTGCATGTCTTCATTAGCAGCTTCTATCTCTCTAATCCTCTCAGCTAGTTCCTCTTCCTTCAGTCAGTCGTAGGTGGCAAAGAGATTCTACTTTGCTGTCTTGAACTTGTCTCTTAGATCTTCTATTTCGTTCCTTTTAAGTCCGGCATGACAAGCATTGACCACACTTCTTGCTGCAACGACGTCAGGATGTTTCAAGATCCGACTCTTCTTGATCCGCTTCACAGTAGGCAAATTCTTTGTTGCATCTGTTTGTGTGGCTATGAGCCACTGATAGCAGTCGGTGGCAGCCTCTTCTTCCCCCCTTTCCAGTGGGCCGAAGCGATTTCTCACCTCCACTGTGTACTGGGCTTGAAGAATAGGTTGTGAGGAGAATGCCTTCCAGTCTATCTTCTCCTTGGGACCTGTGGCTTTGGGTTGCCACAGGCTCAGTCTCACTTGCATTGACACTACTCTGTGGTCAGAACTGACCGAGTTGAAGGTGCTGTAGGCTTCTGTGTTGATCACACAATTACGCCATTTTGTTCTTACGAGGATGTAGTCGAGCTGTTTCCTGTAGATGGAGGCTCTGTTTTCATATGTCTACAGTTTACCAGCTCGCTTCTTGAATTGTGTGTTGGCAGCAATGAGACTGTGTTCCTGGATGAAATCAACTAGATATTGTCCATTTCTGTCGGTCAAGTCTTGGTATGAGTATGGAACATGTTCCAGTCCGACCTGGGCATTAAAATCGCCCAGCACAGCCAGGAAGTTATGTGCCGTTATTGAAGTGACAGCTTCGTGAAGTTTACTGTAGAAGGCCTCCACCTCCTTCTCCTCACTGCAGTTGTGCGGGGAGTAACAGATGATGACAGAGGTCGCCGGGTTTCCGTCGAATTCCGCAGTAAGGATTCTGTCACTGACTGAGACTACGCCCCTCAGTGCCTTCTTCACCTTGCTGTTCAGCATCAGCCCTACTCCACCTTGTGCTGACATCGTCGTCGGCTCTCTCCATGCGGATGAGGTGATGAGGTGCATCCCCTCTACCTCTGTGATCCTTATCTCTTCTTCAGTGTGTACATGACGGTGTTCTTGGATTCCCAGGATGGAGATCTCGTAGCTGCTTGCCTGTGATGCCAACTCTGTGCATTGAGGCAAGAGGCGGATGGTGTTTGCGTTGAAGGTTGAGATGATCGCTTTTACTTTACATCGCAAAAGAGGCGCAGTTGGCTCGGCCCCCTTGTCGGACTCAACCCTCTCCGTGGGGTTTGAGGTTGCATCTTCATACTGCCTGTCTCGGCCAGGGTCTGGGTATTCCGCAAAGTTGCTGAGCATTCCCGGCTCTGGATGTATAGGGTTTGTTGGGTTGTCTGTCATCATAATGCCTTACAAGGCGCAAAACGAAAGACTGGTGGCGCGCCACTCCTCACACACTTTGTGGCCGTTGACTCACAAAGAGTTCATCCGCCTTTTGACAGGTTTTGTTTTTTGTCCTGCTGGGTGCCTACACATCCTCCTCCTGGTTAACCGAAGTGCACCAGGCGGTGAGCCGGTTGAGTCACCAACAACCCGAGCCGAGACAGGTAGTACTGGGCTACGTGGTACAGGGTACCAGTAGCAAGGTAAGGCCCTGACCTGACTTGTGGCGTTAGACCACAAGACCATAAAAAAAGTAGATACTGCTTTCTTATCTTGTTAATTTTGCCTCACGCAAAATGAAGTGATTCAATCGGTGTGAGGCCACTCTCTTGCAGATTCTTGCACAGTGCAGCCAGTTCATCAAAGACGTCACTTAAAACCTGTAAAGCTACTTTCTATGTGATGTTTATCAATTTCTTGTGTCAGTATTTAGCCACAGGATCATTTGTCTGATCTTTTTCAATAAAAACTTAGTAAGCTATCTACAGGATTTGAATCAGATCTTTGTAAACTTTATGATATGAACACTGTCCGCCAAAGATGGCTGCCGCCATGATGCAGCTGTCCAAACCGGAACAGGTAAAGTGAGGTGACGTAAATTAGTGACGTGCATTGTGGTATTTGAAAAACCGATGAACTAGTTAACAGAAACATTTAGCAAAAAGATTTTTAATAAGTTAATTATTAATTACTACATTATTTTAGGTAACTAACCTTTTGTGCACACATTAATTTCCTTTGTGCGCTGGTTGAAAAACGTGTGCGCACGTGCATATGCACACAGCTTAGATGAAACATAGCCCTCCACCTATCTACAACCTTGGCCACAAAGTCATCAATTCCATCATTCAAATTGTTGACATATATTTGAAAAGAAGTGGTCCCAATACTGACCCCACCAAGACACTTGGTCACTTGTAGCCAACTGGAATAGGCCCCTTTTATTCACACTCTCTGCGTTCTGCCAGTCAGTCAATCGTAGACCATGAGATATAGAAGCAGAATTAGGCCATTTGGCCCATTGAGTCTGCTCCACCATTTCATCATGGCTGATCCAATTTTCCTCTCAGCCCCACTCTCCTGCCTTCTCCCTGTATCCTCTCATGCCCTGACCAATCAAGAACCTATCAATCTCTGTCTTAAATATACAGAAAGAATTGGCCTCCGCAGCTGAACGTGGCAAAGAATTCCACAAATTCACCATTCTCTGGCTAAAGAAATTTCTCCTCATCTCTGTTCTAAAAAAGGACACCCCTCTATTCTGAGGCTGTGTCCTCTGGTCTTAGACTCTCCCATCATAGGAAACATCCTCTCCACCTTCACTCTATCAAGGCCTTTCACTATTCAATAGGTTTCAGTGAGGTCACCCCTCATTCTTCTGAATTCTAGTGAATACAGGCCCACAGCCATCAGGCACTCTTCATGTGATAAGCCAATCAATCCTAGAATCATTTTCATTAACCTCTGACCTCTCTCCAGTTTCAGCACATCCTTTCCAAGATAAGGGGCCCAAACCTGCTCATAATACTCTACATGAGGCCTCATCAGTGTTTTGTCCATGCTAGTGTCTTTCTTATAATACCATGGGTTCTTACCTTGTGAAGCAGCCTCATCTGCATCACCTTGTTAAAGGCTTTATGAAAATCCAATTCTCCTTTGTCGATCCAGCTTGTTATTTCATCAAAGAATTCCAACAGATTTGTCAGACAAGATCTCCCTTTAGGGAAACCTTGCTGACTTTGGTTTATTTTACTAATGTGCCTCAGAGTACCACGAAACCTCATCCTTAATAATGGACTTCAACATCTTCCCAACAACTGAACTCAGGCTAACTGGCATATTATTTCCTTTCCTCCTTCTGCCTACCTCCCTTTTTAAAGAGTGGAGTGACATTTGCAATCCTCTGGAACCATTCCAGGATCTAGTGATTCTTGAAAGATCACTACTAATGCCTCCACAATCTCTTCAGTCACCTCTTTCAGAACCCTGGCGTATACACCATCCGGTCCAGGTGACTTATCTACCTTCAGATCGTTAAGCTTCCCAAGTACCTTTTCCTTAGTAAATAGTGACCACACTCTTGAATTTTTGGCATACTGCTAGTGAAGAGTGATACAAAATATTAAATTCGTCCACTATTTCTGTCTCCTATTACTACCTCTCTAGCATCACATTCCAGTCGTTTGATATCCGTTCTCATCTCTCTTACTCTTTATATATCTGAAAAAAAAACTCGGTATCCTCTTTTATATTACTGATTAGCTTACCTGCATATTTCATCTTTTCTCTCCTTTGGCTTTCTTAGTTGCATTCGGTTGCTTTTTAAAAGCTTCCCAATTCACTAACTTTCGCTGTATTATATGGCCTCACTTTCACCTTTATGCTTAATTTGACTTCCCTTGTCAGTCACAGTTGTCTCATCCTCCCTTCAGAATTCTGCTTCATCTTTGGGATGTTTCTATCCAGTACTTTCCAAATTGCTCCCAGAACTTGCCATTGCTCTTCTGCCATATCTGCTAGTTTCCCCTTCCAATCAACTTTGGCCAACTCCTCTCTCATGCAATTCCCCTTACTCCACTGTGATACTGATATGTCTGACTCGGGTCCAGTTCTCGGCATTCTCAGGAGGGAGGGTGAGCAGCCAGATGTTGCGGTCCATGGAGGGACTAATAACGTGGATAGGAAGGAGGAGGTGGTCCTACAAGGAGAGTATAGGGAGTTAGGTGCAAGGTTGAAGGACAGGCCTCCAGGGTTGCAATCTCAGGATTGTTACTTGTGCCACATGCCAGTGAGGCTAAAAATAGGAAGATAATGCAGCTAAATACGTGGCTAAGGAGATGGTGCAGGAGGAAGGGCTTCATGTTTCTGGACAATTGGGCTTTGTCCCAGGGAAGGTGGGACCTGTTCCGATGGGACGGTTTGCACCTGAACTGGAGAGGGACTAACATCTTTGCAGGTAGATTTCTTAGTTCTGCTCAAGGGGGTTTAAACTAGATTTGCAGGGGGACGAGAACCAGAGTATTAGAGCAGATAGTGAGGTGGAGGAGGATAAAGATCATGTGAGGACTGCATGTATAGACAGTAATCAAAGGTTTGTAAATGATAGAAATGCTCTCGGGTGCATCTATTTCAATGCAATGAGTATTGTAGGTAAGGCAGATGAGTTTAGGGCATGGATGACACGTGGGATTACGGCATTATTGCTATTAGTGAGTCTTGGTTACAGGAGGGGCAGGATTGGCAGCTTAATGTTCCGGGGTTCCGTTGTTTCAGATGTGTCAGAGGGGGAGGGATGAAAGGGGGAGGAGTGGCATTACTAGTCAGGGAAAATATCACAGCTGTGCGTAGACAGGACAGCCCAGAAGGCTTGTCTACAGAGGCCATATGGGTGGAGCTGAGGAACAGGAAAGGGGTGACCACACTAATAAGGTTGTATTTTAGACCACCCAATAGTCAGAGAGAATTGGAGGAGCAAATCTGTAGAGAGATAGCAGACCGATGTAAGAAATAGAAAGTCGTAATAGTAGGGGATTTTAACTTTCCACATATTGTCTGGGACTCCCACACTGTGAAAGGGTTAGATGGCATGGAGTTTGTCAAATGTGATCAGGAAAGTTTTCTAAATCAATATATAGAGGTACCAACAAGACAGAATGCAATACTTGATCTCCTATTAGGGAACCAGACAGGTCAGGTGACAGAGTATGTGTAGATGAACATTTTGGGTCCAGTGACCATAATGTCATTAGTTTCAAGTTAATTATGGATAAGGATAGGTCTGGTCCTCGAGTTAAGGTTCTAAAGTGGAGAAGGGCCAATTTTGAGGAAATGAGGAAGGATCTAGGAAGAGTGGATTGGAATAAGTTGTTTTCTGGCAAAGATGTGTTCAGTATGTGGAAGGCATTCAAAGGCGAAATTTTGAGAGTGCAGAGTTTACATGTTCCTGCCAGGATTAAAGGCAAAGTTAACAGGTATAGGGAACCTTGGTTTTCAAGGGATATTGGCGATCTGGTTAAGAAAAAGAGAGAGGTGTATAGCAGTTATAGGCAACAAGAAAAAAATAAGGTACTTGAGTATAGAAAATGTAAGAAAATAATAAAGAAGGAAATCAGGAAGGCAAAAAGAAGACATGAGGTTGCTTTGGCAGATAATGTGAAGGTAAACCCGAAGGGTTTCTACAAGTATATTAAGAGTAAAAGGATAGTAAGAGACAATATTGGTCCCCAGAAGATCAAATTGGTCGTCTATGTGTGGAGCCTCATGAGATGGGGGAGATCTTAAACAATTTTTTTGCATCAGTATTTACTCAGGAAACTAGCATAGCCTATTTGGAAGGAAGGGAAAAAAGCAGTAGTGATATGGAACATACAAAGGTTAAAGAAGAGGAGGTGCCTGCTGCCTTACAGCGAATAAAGGTAGATAAATCCCCCAGGCCTGACATGATATTTCCTCGGACCTTAAGAGACTAGTGTAGAAATTGCAGGGACCCTGCAGAAATATTTAAAATGTCTTTAGCCACGGGTGCCGGAGGATTAGAGGGTAGGTCATGTTGTTCCGTTGTTTAAAAAAGGCTCTATAAGTAAACCAGATAATTACAGGCCGGTGAGCCTGGCATCAATAGTAGGTAAGTTACTGGAAGGTGTTCTGAGAGATCGGATATACAAGTATTTGGACAGCCAAGGGCTGATTAAGGATAGTCAGCATGGTTTTGTGCATGGTAGATCGTGTTTAACAAATCTTGTAGTTTTTCGAGGAGGTTACCAAAAAAGTAGAAGAAGGGAAGGCTGTGGATGTTGTCTACTTGTCTACTTTGACAAGGTCCCCCATGGGAGGTTAGTTCAGAAGATTCAGACACTAGGTATCCACGGAGAGGTTGTAAACTGGATTCGAAATTGGCTGTGTGGGAGAAGACAGAGAGTGGTAGTGGATGATTGCTTATCAGACTGGAGGCCTCTGACTAGTGGTGTGCCTCAGGGATCTGAGCTGGGACCATTGTTACTTGTTGTCTATTTCAATGATCCAGAATAGATAATAATGTGGTAAATTGGATCAGCAAGTTTGCTGATGACACTATGATTGGAGGCATTGTAGACAGCGAGGAAGGCTTTCAAAGCCTACGGAGGGATCTGGACCAACTGGAAAAATGGGCCAGAAAATGGCAGATGGAATTTAATGCAGACAAGTGTGAGGTGTTGCATCTTGGAAGGACAAATCAAGGTAGGACATACACAGTAAATGGAAGGGCACTGAGGAGTGCGGAGGAACAAAGAGATCTGGGAGTTCAGATACATAATTCCCTGAAAGTGGTGTCACAGGTAGACAGGATTGCAAAGAAAGCTTTTGCCATCCTGGCATTCATAAATCAAAGTATTGAGTATAGGAGTTGGGATGTTATGGGGAGGTTGTATAAGACATTGGTGAGGCCAAATTTGGAGTATTGTGTACAGTTCTGGTCACATAACTATAGGAAGGATATCAGTAAGATTGAAAGAATGCAGAAAAGATTTACTGGGATGTTGCCCGGTCTTCAGGAGTTGAGATACAGGGAAAGATTGAACAGGTTAGGACTTTATTCCTTGGAGCGTAGAAGAATGAGGGGAGATTTGATAAGAGCTTTACAAAATTATGAGATGTATAAACAGAGTAAATGTGAATAGTCTCTTTCCACTTAGATTACGAGAGATAAATACGAGAGGACGTGGCTTTAGGGTGAAAGGGGAAAGGTTTAGGGGGAACATTAAGGGGAACTTCTTCACTCAGAGAGTGGTGGGAGTGTGGAACGAGCTGCCATCTGACATGGTAAATGCGGGCTCACTCTTAAGTATTAAGAATAAATTGGATAGATACATGGATGGGAGAGGTCTGGAGGGTTATGGACTGGATGCCGGTCAATGGGACCAGCGGAATAATGTTTCGGCACAGACTAGAAGGGCCGAATGGCTTGTTTTCTGTGCTGTAGTGTTCTATGGTTCTACAGAGTAAACGAGAATAACTATGTTGCACAAAGATAATCTTAAACACAATACTTTCTTCAGAATATGTCTCCTAAATGTTTACCAATATTCAAAGATTTTAAGTATATTTATAATCAAACTACGTATGCAGTATACAACCCTGAGATTATTCTTCTCACATAGTCAAGGAAACACCATGGCACTCATTAAAAGAAAACATCAAACAGCCAATACCTTTGAAAAAGAACAAATAGTACACACAGCAAAAGAACAAGCAAAAGATACACAGAATACAAAACATCAAAGCCAGAGTCATTGAAGCTGTCTGGGAATGTTCAGTTTAGTTCAGTTCAATTTAGCACAGTGCAGGAAGAAGAGCCAGTCCAGTCTGATCAACATCTTGCAATAAAAACAGAGTAAGCACAAACTAGAAAAACATAGAACATGAAACACAAACCACACCAATTAAAGCTTCCCCAAGACTCAGGCACCATCCTCCGGGAGAAGGAAGTGGCGGGGTTGGGGGGGGAAGCTGTCGTGGGGAGGAGGCAGGCATGGGGGGGGGGAGGAGAGGCGTACGTGGAGTCTGGACAGTGGGGTGGTCAAATGCAAGCAACTTCCTCTGGGAGCAGCGTGCGAAAGGGAGAGAGACCAGTCAAATCCAGGCAGACAGTGCTGAATGCCCACTTGCCATCCGCTCTCAGCCTCGTTGATTTCAACCTTGTTTGAGGCTTTAATCAGCGAGAAATGGAGTTGGTCGTGGGCTCCGGCCCTTTTCCAGGCCTCTCTGCTCCAAACCTGACCAAACTCCCTCAGAGACAGTAAAGCACCAGATCACTCAATCAGCCCGAAAACACACCATCAGAATGTAAATTCCAACGGTAGCAGAATCATATTTGAAAGAAGTAGTAGTAAAAGAGGTAGTTCTGTGGACGGTCTGAAGGTCCTTTGGTCGCGTTGTTCACCGACACCATCTTTGTCCTTCAATATGATCAAACACTTAAGTCTGTTGCTGTTTCAAGGGCAAAGAGTCAATGGAGATGAATGTCTTTCCACCGTGCGCTTCAAATAGAATAAAAATCACCCGTGCAGGAATTGACTGAAAAAAAGCTTTCATACAGGATATGATGTTCATACAAAATGAACTGCACCTCTAGAGAACAAAACACAAGGTTTGTTGCAGACACGGTGTGCTTAGTCAGTGTTTCCAAGCACATTTTACTGAATGAACAAACTACAGAGACATCAGGTCAAGGCCCAGATGTCTTGCTCATCTCCCCAGCTGTTATCAAGCTAGTCAATCAAAAATAAAACTGGAGAAATGGGTCATAGTGGGCTCAGTTTATTGTTAAACAAAATCAAATTATGGTCTCAAAGCAACACACACCAAATGCTGGGGGAACTCAGCAGGTCAGGCGTCTTCTATAGAAAAGAATAAATAGTCAACATTTCAGATCAAGACCCTTCAGGACACTGTAACATTGAGTCCTGGTGAAGGGTGTCAAGCTGAAACATTGACTCTTCATTCCTCTTCATAGATGCTGCCTGACCGGCTGAGTTTCCCCAGCATTCGCTGTGTGTTGCTCTGGATTTCCAGCATCTACATAATCTCCTATGTTTCCGTCACTGAAACATTGTTGGCAGCAGAACAAAACTCTGATACACTCTCCAATGGACACACTGGGTAAGTGAATATGTTTCTATCAAATCAATACTTTTATCCACTTGGAGACACCTATGCTTTCTCATTTCTCTTCACTCACCTTTAAGAATGTTGCTTTAAGCTTGGTTACCATGAAAGGACTAGCCCGAATACCTTCTTGCATGATAGACGTGTAACTGCGGACAAATAGAAATGTTATCCACCGCACACAGTTTAACTGCTTAGAGCAGAGAGGGAGATCAGTCTAAGAATTCCCCAAAAAAAGAAAGCAAGGCCTTCACTTTTTGTGCATCTCTGAAAGAGCCAAAAAGGATAGAGGGATACACATAGCGATCACCTTATGAAGTAGACCTGTATACCTGCTCGTCAATGCACAGAACTAACCAGCCAATCACATTACAGCAACTCAATGCATCAATGCATAAAAGCATGCAGACATAGTCAAGAGATTCAGTTGTTGTTCAAGCTAAACATTAGAATGCAGAAGAAATGTGATCTAAGCGACTTTGACTATGGAATGATTATTAAGTGTCAGATGGGGTGGTTTGAGTATCTCAGCAACTGCTAAATCTTATTAGACCATAAGACATAGGAGCAGAATTAGGCCATTTGAATCCATTGAATCTCCTCCACCATTCCATCCTGCCTGATTTACTGTCCCCCTCTACCCCATTCTCCTGCCTCCTCCCTGAAACCACTGATGCCCTGACTAATCAACAACCTATTAACCTCTGCTTTAAAGAGACTCAAACTTGGCCTCCGCAGCTGCCTTGTGGCAATAAATTCCACATATTCACTACTCTATGGCTAAAGAAATTGTTCTTATCCCTGTTCTAAATGGAAATCCCTCTGTGCCCCCTATCCTCGACTCACTCACATTAGGAAATGTCCTACCCAGTACACTCTGTCCAAGTCTTTCAATATTCGATAGTTTTTAATGAGATCTCCTGTTATTCTTCCAAACTTCAGCAAGTACTGGCCCAGAGCCATCAAACAATCCTCAATATAACCCTTTTATTCCCAGAATCATTTTCATGAACCTCTTCTGGATGGTCTCCATTGCCAGCACAAGATTTTTTTCTTAGATAATGGGCTCACAATACTCAAGTTGTCTGACCAATGCATTATATAGCCTCACCATTACATACTCGCACTTACATTCTGGTCCTCTCAAAATGAATGCCAACATTGCATTTGCATTTCTTACCACTGACACAACCTACAAGTTAACCTTTAGGGAATCCTGCACAATTCCGTTTGCACTTCTGATTTTTTAATTTTCTCCACATTTAGAAAATAGTCCACACCTTTATTTTTAATACCAAAGCACACTTCCCTACACTATATTCCATCTGCCACTTCTTTGCCCATTCCTCCAATCTGTCAAAGTACTTCTGCAAACTCCCTGCTTCCTCAATACTACCTGCCTCTCCACCTATTTTCGTATCGTCTGCAAACCTGGCCACAAAGCCATCCAAATAGATCACAGATTATGTGAAATGATCACCACTAGTCACTGACAGCCAATCAGAAAGGCCTCCTTATTCCCTCTCTTTGCCTCCTGCCAGCCAGCCATCCAATCTTCTATCCATACTAGTATCTTTCTTGTAATACCATGGGTTCTTATCTTGTTAAGTAGCCTCATGTGCAGCATCTTGTCAAACGCCTTTTGAAAATCCAAGTACACAACGTCACCCGAATCTCCATTGTCAATCCTACCTGTTATTTCCTCAAACAATTCCAACAGATTTGTCAGACAAGATTTCTTCCTTGAGGAAACTATACTGACTTTGGCTTAGTTTACCATGTGCCTCCAAGTACCCGAAACCTCATCCTTAATAATGGACTTCAACATCTTCCTAACCACTGCAGTCAGGTCTATAATTTGCTTTCTTCCTTCTGCTTCCCTCCCTTCTGAAATAGTGGAGTGACATTTACAGTTTTCCAGTCCTCCGGAACCATTCCAGAAACTATTGATCCTTGCAAGATCATTACTCCTGGGCTTTTAGCGCACAGCAGTCTCTCTAGTTTAGAGAATGGTGTGAAAACAAAAATCAAAATCCAGTGGGCAACAGTTCTGTAGGCAAAAATGCCTTCTTTATGAGAGAGGTCAGAAGAGAATGGCCAGACAGGTTCATGCTGACAGGAAGGCAATAGTAACACAAATAACCCCATGTTACAACAGTGGTGTGCAGAACAGCATCTCTGGATGCAAAACACGTCAAACTCTGAAGTGGATGGGCTACAGCAGCAGAAAACAATGAACATACACTCAAACACGAGGAAATCTGCAGATGCTGGACTTTCAAGCAACACACGTAAAAGTTGCTGGTGAACGCAGCAGGCCAGGCAGCATCTCTAGGAAGAGGTACAGTTGATGTTTCAGGCTGAGACCCTTCGTCAGGACTAACTGAAAGAAGAGCTAGTAAGAGATTTGAAAGTGGGAGGGGGAGGGGGAGATCCAAAATGATAGGAGAAGACAAGAGGGGGAGGGACAGAGCCAAGAGCTGGTCCGTTGATTGACAAAAGGGATATGAGAGGATCATGGGAGAGGAGGCCCAGGGAGAAAGAAAAGGGGGAGGGGGGGGAAAACCCAGACGATGGGCAAGGGGTATAGTGAGGGGGACAGAGGGAGAAAAAGAAGAGAGAGAAAAAGAATGTGTGTATATAAATAAATAACGGATGGGGTACGAGGGGGAGGTGGGGCATTAGCGGAAGTTTGAGAAGTCAATGTTCATGCCATCAGGTTGGAGGCTACCCAAATGGAATATAAGGTGTTGTTCCTCCAACCTAAGTGTGGCTTCATCTTTACAGTAGAGGAGGCCGTGGATAGACATATCAGAATGGGAATGGGACGTGGATCAAAATGTGTGGCCACTGGGAGATCCTGCTTTCTCTGGCGGACAGAGCATAGGTGTTCAGCGAAACGATCTCCCAGTCTGCGTCGGGTACACTCATACGCTCAGTAGCCACTATATTAGGTACAGGAGGTAAAACACACCTGGTACACTGTTAATGGAAATCAAGAGCACTCCCAAAGCTTAAATTGACACCTTTTTCTGTTTTAAACCATAAGACATAGGAGCAGAATTAGGCCATTTGATCCACCGAGTCTACGCCGCCATTCAATCGTGGCTGATCCTTTTTGTTTCCTCCTCCTCAACCCCAGTTCCCAGCCTTATCCACGTAACCTTTGATGCCATGTCCAATCAACAATCTATCAATCTCTGCCTTAAATACAAATGTTTGTACATCCAGTGACCTGGCCTCCACAGCTGCACGTGGCAACAAATTCCACAAATTCATCTCCTTTTGGCTAAACAAATTTCTCTGCATCTCTCTTTTGAAAGGGAGCCCCTCTATCCTGAGACTGCGCCCTCTTGTCCTAGAGACTCCCACCATAGGAAACATCCTTTCCACATCTACTCTGTCTAGGCCTTTCAACATTCAAAAGGTTTCAATGAGATCCCCCCGCCCCATCCCTCTGAACTCCAGCGGGTACAGACCCAGAGCCATCAAATGTTCCTCGTATGATAACCTTTTCATTCCTGGAATCATCCTTGTGAACCTCCTCTGGACCCTCTCCAATGCCAGCACATCTTTTCAAAGATGAGGGGCCCAAAATTGTTCACAATATTCAAGGCGAGGCCTCACAAGTGCCTTATAAAGCCTCACCACCACATCCTTGCTCTTGTATCCTAGACCTCTTGAAATGAATGCCAACATGGCATTTGCCTTCCTTACCACTGACTCGACATGCAAGTTAACCTTTGGGTGTTCTGCATTAGGACTCCCAAGTCCCTTTGCATCTCAGATTTTTGGATTTTCTCCCTGTTTAGAAAATAGTCCGCACATTTATTTCTACTATCAAAGTGCATGACCATTCATTTTCCAACATTGTATTTCATTTGCCACTTTCTTGCCCATTCTCCTAATCTGTCTAAGTCCTTCTGCATCCTACCTGTTTCTTCAACCTGCCCCTCCACCAATCTTTGTATCATCTGCAAACTTGGCAACAAATCCATCTATTCCATCATCTAAATCATTTATATACAACATAAAATGAAGTGGTCCCAACAGCAACCCCTACGGAACACCACTGGTCACTGGCAACCAACCAGAAGAGGATCCTTTTGTTCCCACTCGCTGCCTCCTACCAATCAGCCAATGCTCTAATAACTTTCCTGTAATACCATGGGCCCTTAACATGGTAAGCAGCCTCATGTGTGGCACCTTGTCAAAGGCCTTCTGAAAGTCCAAATATACAACATCCACTGCATTCCCTTTATCTATCTATCCTTGTAATCTCCTCAAAGAATTCCAACAGGTTCGCCAGGCAGGATTTTCCCTGAAGGAAACCATGCTGACTTTGTACTATCTTGTTCTGTGTCACCAAGTACTCCATTACCTCTTCCTTAACAATTGACTCTAACATCTTCCCAACCACTGAGGTCAGACTAACTGGTCTATAATCTCCTTTCTGCCTGCTTCCTCCTTCCTTAAAGAGTGGTGTGACATTTGCATTTTTCCAGTCCTCTGGCACCATACCAGAGTCCAATGATTTTTGAAAGCTCACTTCTAAAGCCACCACAATCTCTAATGCTACCTCTTTCAGAACCTGAGGATGCAATTCATCTGGTCCAGGTGACTAATGTACCTTTAGATCTTTTAGCTTTTTCAGCACCTTCTCTCTCGTAATAGTAACTGCACCCACTTCTCTTCCTCCACACACTACAACATCAGGCATACTGCTGGTTTCTTCCAGTGAAGACAGATGCAAACTATTCAATTAGTTCATCACCGCCCCCTGCCCCCCATTATTATTTCTCCTGCCTCATTTTCTAGTGGTCCTATGACCACTCTCATTTCTCTTTTATTTTTAACGTACTTGAAAAAACTTTTACGATCCACTTTGATATTATTTGCTAGCTTGCTTTCATATTTCATCTTTTCCTTTCTAATGATTTTTTTAGTTGCTTTCCATAGGTTTTTAAGAACTTCCCAATCCTCTATCTTCCCCTTAATTTTTGCTTTGTTGTATACCCTTTCTCTTGCTCTTACAATAGCTTTGACTTCCCTTATCAGCCACGGTTGTACTATTTTACCACTTGAGTATTTCTTCATTTCTGGAATACGTATGTCCTGTATCTTCTTCATTTTTCCCAGAAACACACACCATTGCTGCTCTGCTGACATTCCTGCCAGCAGCTCCTTCCAATTTACTTTGGTCAACTCTTCTCTCACATCACTGTAATTTCCATTACTCCACTGAAATATCTTACATCAGACTTTACTTTCTCCCTATCAAATTTCAAGTTGAACTCAATCATATTGTGATCACTAGTTCCTAAGGGTTCTTTTACTTTAAGCTCTTTAATCTCCTCTGGTTCATTACATAACACCTAATCCAGTATAGCCAATCCCCTAGTAGGCTCAATGACAAACTGCTCTAAAAAGCTATCTCTTAGGCGTTCAACAAACCCACTCTCTTGAGATCCATTACCAACCTGATTTTCCCAATTGAACTGCATGTTAAAATCTCCCATGACTATCATAACATTGCCCTTTTGGCTCACCTTTTCTATTTCCTGTTGTAATCTGTGGTCCACCTCCCAGCCAGTGCCATCAGGATCCTCTTACCTTTGTAGTTTCTTAACTCAACCCACAAGGATTCAGCATCTTCCAATCCTATGTCACATCTTTCTACTGATTTGATGCCATTCCTTAGCAGTAGAGCCACTCCAACCCCTCTGATATAACGTGTAAACTTGGACTTTCAGCTCCCAACTACAACCACCCAAAGCTCTCTTGTTGTATACTCAGTGGATTCTAAATAGCAGAAAAAATGTCTTCCTGAAATTCAGATAGCCTTTAAACCTTTGCAGATTGCAAACACTGCCTGACTAGCTATATTTTTAATTTGATTCTATTCTGCTACTGAGAATATCTTGTTTTCTAAATTTAATAAGAGATTCCATCTTCACTTTGTACAACTAAATTCCAATGTAATTAAATATCAGATTTCAAGATCTATATCCAGATCCCAGAACATTCCTACCTGTCAATAAGCTGCCAGGCGTATGACAAGTCCCCAATGATCTGCATGGTGATGAGGACCTCTTCCTTAATGTTGATGGTGCGAATCATCTGATGGAGAAATCTGCGAGTATCCGCCAGAAACTGACAGATCTGCAAATTACTTTCCAGCTGGTGGAACTCTTGAACCTATTTTAAGAAATTACAGGTTCTGAATATGACCAAAATAGAGGCGAGATATGTCTACTATCTTGATTAATCCTTCACACTGCCAATATCTCCAACAACTTCCCATACCTCAACATATCCAATATAAAACTCTAGGCTCTTATTGTTACTCCAGAAATGTTAACAAATAATAATGGACAACACATCAACATCAAATTTCAAAGCAAATTTATTATCATAGTATGTATATATACTACCTTCAGATTCATTTTCTTGCAAGCATTCACAGGAAAGTAAAGACATACAATAGAAACAATAAATAATGAAGACACACAAACAATGTGCAAAAGACGACAAAAGATACAAATAATAAAGAATGAATAATATTGAGAACATGAGCTGTCAAGTCCTCATTAGCACAATATGCTGTGCGTGGAGAGCATGCAGATCAATATGATCACAAACCGATATACAAGTTGAAAACGTTGGGTCTTTACTCTTTGGAACATAGAAGGTTGAGGGGGGACTGGATAGAGGTATTTAAAATTATGAGGGGGATAGATAGAGTTGACATGGATAGGCTTTTTCCATTGAGAGTGGGGGAGATTCAAACAAGAGGACATGAGTTGAGAGGTAAAGGGCAAAAGTTTAGGGGTAACATGAGGGGGAACTTCTTTACTCAGAGAGTGGTAGCTGTATGGAACAAGCTTCCAGCAGAAGTGGTTGAGGCAGGTTCGATGTTGTCGTTTGAAGTTAAATTGGATAGATATATGGACAGGAAAGGAATGGAGGGTTACGGGCTGAGTGCAGGTCGGTGGGACCAGGTGAGAGTAAGAGTTCGGCACGAACTAGAAGGGCCGAGATAGCCTGTTTCCGTGCTGTAATTGTTATATGGTTATATACAGTACATGTAAACACAATACATAGACCAGTGTATGCATGATGCTTTTATAGCCTTTCTAAAACCTGTCCTGTCTTGCAGCATCTACCCTGCCTAAACACACCGGGGCATGCCTGGACAAGATGGAAAAAACTTTTCAGCTTACATTGTGGGAAACATTTTAATTGACTTGAATTATGAGTTGAAATAACAAATATAGGAGATTTTCTTTGAAAAAATGGTGCGTGATAGGGAAATTTCATAGTGATTTTCATGATCAGAAGCACAAAATTATTCAGGAATACACCCAAATGTATTCAGGAAGCAAAATCTTTGTTGTCCAGTGTAACTGGAATAACATTCTTTACCACAAAAATGGTGGTTTGGATGTTGTTAACAATACACTTTTTTTTAATAGGTTTTTGTAGAAAAAAATCTAATGTTAGCATCAAGGAGATCTTCCAGGAATCAATCATTGATTGTGCCCAGAGACAGATGGCACATAAATGTACACACATAAGTCAAGGATCTTTAAATTTTACTCTCAAATAAGCTGTATCAGTTTAACACTGTTGAGACACAGGACACTGTAGGTGCCAGAACTGGGAGCAATTAAAATGAACTGCTGGGGGAATGAACAGTTAAACAAGGAACACAGGTGGGGCTGAGTGGAATAGTTGAACCCTTGGGTCAAGACCGGCATCATTTTCATACTGTAACGGCACCTGTCATCACCACTTTACTGACAAGTGATGTACTCCGCTCATATCTCCAACCTTAGAGAGATTGCAAGGAATGCAGGTACATGTGTTTCCAGGTCACACTGCAGTTTGGGGTAGCCAATACAAAGACAATGGGAAACCACAATCCATGCGGATTGGTGATAACATATCTTCCTCACTGACGATCAACACTGGCACACCTCAGGGGTGTGTGCTTAGCCCACTGCTCTACTCTCTATTTACACATGACTGTGTGGCTAGGCATAGCTCAAATACCATCTATAAATTTGCTGATGATACAACCATTGTTGGCAAAATCTCAGGTGGTGATGAGAGGGCGTACAGGAGTGAGATATGCCAACTAATGGAGTAATGCCACAGCAACAACCTGGCACTCAACATCAGTAAGACGAAACAGCTGATTGTGGACTTCAGGAAGGGTAAGACAAAGGAACACATACCAATCCTCATATGGGGATCAGAAGTGGAGAGAGTGAGTAGCTTCAAGTTCTTGGGTGTCAAGATCTCTGTGGATCTAACCTGATCCCAACATATCGATGCAGTTATAAAGAAGGCAAGACAGTGGCTATACTTCATTAGGAGTTGAAGAGATTTGGCATGTCAACAAATACACTCAAAAACTTCTATAGATGTACTGTGGAGAGCATTCTGACAGGCTGCATCACTGTCTGGTATGCGGCAGGGGGGGCCTACTGCACAGGACTGAAAGAAGCTGCAGAAGGTTGTAAATCTAGTCAGTTCCATCTTGGCTACTAGCCTACAAAGTACCCAGGACATTTTCAGGGAGCAGTGTCTCAGAAAAGCAGCATCCATTATTAAGGACCTCCAGCACCCAGGGCATGCCCTTTTGCCACTGTTACCATCAAGTAGGAGGTACAGAAGCCTGAAGGTGCACACTCAGCGATTCAGGAACAGCTTTTTCCCCTCTGCCATCTGATTCCTAAATGGACATTGAACCCTTGGACACTACCTCACTTTTTTAATATACAATATTTTTGTTTTTTTTACACTTTATTAATCTATTCAATATATGAATACTGTAATTGATTTACTTATTATTTATTATTCTGTTTTTCTCTTCTATATTATCTGTTGCATTGAACTGCTGCTGCTAAGTTAACAAATTTCACATCAGATGCCAGTGATAATAAACTTGATTCTGATTCTGAAAAATTATCCAGAGATTAAAGCGATGCAAACTGACACTAGTATCTGGGATTAAGAACATAAAACACAACAGTCCCTTCAACCCATGATATTGTACTGACCTTTCAACCTACTCTAAGCTCAATCAACCCTTTCCCTCCCACATAGCCAGTGAGTGAGTGGGCCAGTGAAGGAGTGGAGCTTTGAGGCTTTGACTTGAGAGGCTTCGACGAGAAGAGTCGGAGGACAAGCTTGCTCGCAGTTAGTTTTTACAATGCCTCCTGAGATGGTGATGTGCCTCTCATGTGAAATGTGGCAGTCTTGGGGGAACGCCCCTCTCCCGCAGAGTCACATCTGCCAGAAGTGCATATGGCTGGGCGATCTGGAAGACCGTGTAAGGGATCTGGAGCAGCAGCTGGATGACCTTCGAGTCATAAGGGAGAATGAGGCAGTCATAGATGAGAGCTACAGGGAGGTAGTCACACCTAGGCTGTCGGAAGCAGGTCGTTGGGTGACAGTCAGAGGGGGGACAGTCACCGACCACGTGTGAGCCACGGTGGCAGGGTCTACAGCACTGAGTCTCACCCGGTGGTGCAGAAGAGTGGGATGGAGAAGAGGAGAGCTGTCATCATTGGAGACTCTATAGTCAGGGGAGCAGACAGGAGATTTTGTGGACGTGAGAAGGACACCCGCATGGTTTGTTGCCTCCCGAGTGCCAGGGTCCGGGATATCTCTGACCGGGTGCATGACATCCTGGTACGAGAGGGAAAGGAGCCAGAAGTCATGATACATGTTGGTACCAACGACACAGGCAGGAAGAGGGATGAGATCCAGAAGTGTGAGTTTCGGGAACTAGGGAGAATGCTGAAGAACAGGACCTCAAGGGTGGCGTTCTCAGGACTGCTGCCAGTGTTACGTAACAGTGATGCTAAGAATTGGAGGAGATGGCAGTTGAATGTGTGGCTGAGGAGTTGGTGCAAGAAGCAGGGAATTAGATTTTTGGATCACTGGGATCTCTTCTGGGGAAGGTGGGACCTGTACAGATTGGGTGGTTTGCACGTGAACTCCAGGGGGAGAAATATCCTTGCAGGTAGGTTTGCTAGCATGGTTCAGGAGGGTTTAAACTAATTTGCAAGGGGAATGGGACCCAGAGTGATAGAGCAGTGAAAGAAGTGCATGGAGTAAAGCCAGATCGAATATATAGAGAGACTTTGAGGAAAGAGAAGCAGAATAAACGGTGTAAAGAGTAAGGTAGAAGGGCTCAATGCAAGAAGCATCAGGAGCAAAGGTGATGAACTGAGAGCTTGGATACATACCTGGAATTATGATGTAGTGGCCATTACAGAGACTTGGCTGGCACCAAGGCAGGAATGGATTCTCAATATTCCTGGATTTCAGTGCTTTAAAAGGGATAGAGAGGGGGGGAAAGGGGAGCAGGGGTGGCATTACTGGTCAGGGATACTATTATAGCTACAGAAAGGGTGGGTAATGTAGCAGGATCCTCTTTTGAGTCAGTATGGGTGGAAGTCAGGAACAGGAAGGGAGCAGTTACTCTATTGGGGGTATTCTATAGGCCCCCTGGTAGCAGCAGAGATACAGAGGAGCAGATTGGAAGGCAGATTTTGGGAAGGTGCAAAAATAACAGGATTATTATCATGGGTGACTTTAACTTCCCTAATACTGATTGGCACCTGATTAGTTCCAAGTGTTTAGATGGGGCAGAGTTTGTTAAGTATGTCCAGGACAGATTCCTGTCACAGTATGTTGACAGGCCGACTAGGGGGAATGCCATACTAGATCTAGTACTAGGTAATGAATCCGGTCAGGTCACAGATCTCTCAGGGGGTGAGCATCTGGGGGACAGTGATCACCGCTCCCTGGCCTTTAGCATTATCATGGAAAAGGATAGAATCAGAGAGGACAGAAAAATTTTTAATTGGGGAAGGGCTAAGGCTAGAACTTGCAGGTGTGAATTGGAGGGAAATGTTTTTGCAGGGAAATGTACTATGACACGTGGTCGATGTTTAAGAGATCTCTTGCATGATGTTAGGGATAAATTTGTCCCGGTGAGGAAGACAAAGAATGGTAGGGTGAAGGAACCATGGATGACAAGAGAGGTGGAAAATCTAGTCAGGTGGAAGAAGGCAGCATACATGAGGTTTAGGAAGCAAGGATCAGATGGGTCTATTGAGGAATATAGGGAAGCAAGAAAGGAGCTTAAGAAGGGGCTGAGAAGAGCAAGAAGGGGGCAAGAGAAGGCCTTGGCAAGTAGGGTGAAGGAAAACCACAAGGCATTCTTCAATTATGTAGAGAACAAAAGGATGACAGGAGTGAAGGTAGGACTGATTAGAGATAAAGGTGGGAAGATGTGCCTGGAGGCTGCGGAAGTGAGCGAGGTTTTCAATGAATACTTCTCTTCGGTATTCACCAATGAGAGAGAACTTAATGATGGTGAGGACAATATGAGTGAGGTTGATGTTCTGGAGCATATTGATATTAAGGGAGAGGAGGTGTTGGAGTTGTTAAAATACATTAGAACGGATAAGTCCCCAGGGCCTGACGGAATATTCCCCAGGCTGTTCCACGAGGCAAGGGAAGAGATTGCTGAGCCTTTGGCTAGGATCTTTATGTCCTCATTGTCCACAGGAATGGTACCGGAGGATTGGAGGGAGGCGAATGTTGTCCCTTTGTTCAAAAAAGGCAGTAGGGATAGTCCGGGTAATTATAGACCAGTGAGCCTTACCTCTGTGGTGGGAAAGCTGTTGGAAAAGATTCTTAGACATACGATCTATGGCATTGAAAGAATCATGGTCTGATCAGGGACAGTCAGCATGGCTTTGTGAAGGGCAGATCGTGTCTAACAAGCCTGATAGAGTTCTTTTAGGAGGTGACCAGGCATATAGATGAGGGTAGTGCAGTGGATGTGATCTACATGGATTTTAGTAAGGCATTTGACAAGGTTCCATATGGTAGGCTTATTGAGAAAATCAGAAGGCATGGGATCCAGGGAAGTTTGGCCAGGTGGATTCAGAATTGGCTTGCCTGCAGAAGGCAGAGGGTCATGGTGGATGGAGTACATTCAGATTGGAGGGTTGTGACTAGTGGTGTCCCACAAGCATCCGTTCTGGGACCTCTACTTTTCGTGATTTTTATTAACGACCTGGATGTGGGGGTAGAAGGGCGGGTTGGCAAGTTTGCAGCTGACACAAAGGTTGGTGGGGTTGTGGATAGTGTAGATGATTGTCAAAGATTGCAGAGAGACATTGATAGGATGCAGAAGTGGGCTGAGAAGTGGCAGATGGAGTTCAACCCAGAGAAGTGTGAGGTATACACTTTGGAAGAACAAACTCCAAGGCAGAGTACAAAGTAAATGGCAGGATACTTGGTAGTGTGGAGGAGCAGAGGGATCTCGGGGTACATGTCCACAGATAGGGTAGTTAAGAAAGCTTATGGGGTGTTAGCTTTCCTAAGTCGAGGGATAGAGTTTAAAAGTCGCGATGTAATGATGCAGCTCTGTAAAACTCTGGTGAGGCCACACTTGGAGTACTGTGTCCAGTTCTGGTCGCCCCACTCTAGGAAGGATGTGGAAGCATTGGAAAGGGTACAGAGCAGATTTACCAGGATGCTGCCTGGTTTAGAGAGTATGCATTATGATCAGAGATTAAGGGAGCTAGGGCTTTACTCTTTGGAGAGAAACAGGATGAGAGGAGACATGATCGAGGTGTACAAGATAATATACAAGAGGACATGGCTTTAAGGTAAGGGGTGGGAAGTTCAAGGGGGCTATTAGAGGAAGGTTGTTTACTCAGAGAGTGGTTGGTGCGTGGAATGCACTGCCTGAGTCAGTGGTGGAGGCAGATACACTCCTGAAGTTTAAGAGACTACTAGACAGGTATATGGAGGAGTTTAAGGTGGGGGGTTATATGGGAGGCAGGGTTTGAGGGTCGGCACAATATTGTGGGCTGAAGGGCCTGTAATGTGCTGTACTATTCTATGCTCTATGTTCTATGTTTTATATCATCCACGTGCCCACCTAAAGGTGTCTTAAATGCATCTGCCTCTACCACTACCTTGGCAATGCGTTCGACATACCCACCATTGTCTGTAAAAAAAACTTAACTCTGAAATCCACCCCTCCTCCACTCACCTTAAAATTATGCCCTCTTGTTATTACCCAGTTCTGCCTTGAGAAAAGTCTCTGGCTATCCACTCAATTTATGTCTCTTATCATCTTCATTATCTTGCACCCAGAGAGTGGTGGACATATGGAATGCTCTGCCCCAGAAGGCTGTGGAGGCCAAGTCTCTGGATGCTTTCAAAAAAGAGATGGATAGAGCTCTTAAAGATAGTGGAATCAAAGGTTATGGGGATAAGGCAGGATCTGGATACTGATAGTGGATGATCAGCCATGATCACAGTGAATGGTGGTGCTGGCTCGAAGGGCCGAATGGCCTACTCCTGCACCTATTGTCTATTGTCTATTATCTTGTGCCCCTCTATCAAGTCATCTCTCATTCTCCTTCATTTTAGAGAGAAAAGCCTAGCTTGGTCAACCTCTCCCCATAAGACATGCTCTCTAATCCAGTCAGCACCCTGGTAAACCTCCTCTGCATCTTCTTGAAAGCTTCCACATCCTTAAAAAATCTAAAATCACAATCACACCCAGAAATATATCTAAAGGAAAAATGATTGTCAAGTTGATGTAAATGGAGAGACATAACCTGCACTGAAAATGAAAATTCTGACTTTATTTGCAAATTTTAATGAGAACAAGTAGTTGCTAAAAAATAAATCAAATTTCAGATCTTTCCAGTCCATGAGGTGATTGATTTTTTTTGCCATGTCCATACACTCGGTGGCCACTTTATTAGGTACACCTGTACACCAGTTCATTAACGCAAATATCTAATCAGCCAATCATGTGGCAGCAACTCCATGCATAAAAACATGCAAACATGGTCAAGAGGTTCAGTTACTGTTCAGACCAATGGGGAAGAAATGTGATCTAAGTGACTTTGACTGGGGAACAGGGTGGTTTGTGTATCTCAGAAATTGCTGATTTTCTGGGATATTCATGCACAATAGTCAGAAGAGTTTACAGAGAATGGTGTGAAAAACAAAAAAATACCATTTGAGCGGCAGTTCTGTGGGCAAAAACACCTTGTTATTGAGAGAGGTCAGACTGGTTCAAGCTGACAGGACAGTGACAGTAAATCAAGTAACAACGCATTACAACAGTGGTGTGCAGAAGAGCATCGCTGAACATAAACCACTTTGGACCTTGAAGTGAATGGGCTACAGCAGCAGACAACCACAAACCTACACTCAGTGGCCACTTTATTAGATACAGCAGATACTTCATAAAGTGGCCATTAAATGGATATTTTCCCATCTGAAGATATGAGAAAATAGGGGAAACACGACAAAGGGAGTCATTGGTGGAGCCCTGTCACCCACCCAGCACAGTACAATAATGAGATCGCTTATAAGCTCAAATTACAACTCAGACCTCTACAAATGTTTTGTAACAAGACCTTTCACCAAATCTTTAAGAGAAATTTAGATAAGAACATGGATAGGAGGGCTATTTTTGTTCTCTTTTTGCACTAAATTAATTTACATAAATTAATATTGATATTGCAGTTTATAGTTTTTTTAATGTATTACACCACTGCCATAAAGAAACAAACATCTATGACGTAAGTCAGTAAAATTAAATCTGATTCCACCTCAGGAATGGTATGTCCAGATGAGGATTAATGGGACAAGGCAGTGTAACAGTTCGGCATGGACTAGATGGGCTGTGGGGCTTGATTCTGTGTTTATTTATTCTACTTTTAATTTTATTTAGAGATAGAGCATGGAATAGGCTCGTTAAGCTGCACTATTCTGTAACCCCTGACAATGCTGATTAACCCCAGGAACATTTACAACGACCAGTTAACCTATCCAGTACATCTTTGGATTGTGCAAGTAAACCAGAGCATCTGGAGACAGCCCATTCTGTAGTTCTCTATCACTATGTCACCAAAATTGCCTCACCTCCTCCAAAGCTTGGATTAGCTGCACAGTTTTCCTCCCTGCTGCAGTTGAATCTTCATAGTTCAAAGAAGCAATCTGCTTGGAGATCTCTTGAAACCAAGCCTGCAGATTTTCTGACATCAAAAGGAACAGTTATTAACCCACTTCAATCTCTGCAAAATGCAAGTTTAAAATGGACAAACCTCAGCCTTTTGCTAGTGTTTTTCTGCCTTTACAGAAGCTTCAACAGTAACTAGGCATTGGATAATGTGATACAGACGTCCCGTCCCCAGAGGGCTCCCAAAAAAAAAGCAAACCACTCCACAACCACTCTATCAAGGTCTTTCACTATTCAATAGGTTTCAATGTGGTCACCCCTCATTCTTCTGAATTCTAGTGAATACAAGCCGAGAGCCATCAAATGCTCTTCACATGACAAGCTGTTTAATCCTGGAATCATTTTTATAAACCTCCTTTGAACCCTCTCCAGTTTCAGCACATCCTTTTGTAGAAAAGGGGCCCAAAACTGTTCACAATACTCCAGGTGAGGCCTCACCAGTGCTTTATAAAGTCTCAACATTACATTCTTGCTTTTATATTTTTGTCCTCTTGAAATGAATGCTAACATCGCATTTGCCTTCCTCACCACAGACCCAACCTGCAAATTAACCTTTAGGGAATCCAACACAAGGACTCCCAAGTCCCTTTACATCTCAGTTTTTTGTATTTTTTTCTCTATTTAGAAAAAAGTCAACCCTTTCATTTCTTCTTCTAAAGTGCAAGACCATACACTTGCCGAGACTATATTCCATCTACCATTTCTTTGCCCATTCTCCTAATCTGTCTAAGCCCTTCTGTAGTCTCTCTACTTCCTCAAAACTACCTGCTGCTCCACCTATCTTCATAGCGTCTGCACACTTCAACAAAGCCATCAATTCCATCATCCAAATCATTGACCTATAATGTAAAAAGAATCAGTTCCAACACAGATCCCTGTGGAACACCACCTGTCACCGGAAGCCAGTAAGAAAAGGTTCCCTTTATTCCCAATCTTTGGCTCCTGTCAGTCAATCATTGCATTATACATGCTAGAATCTTTCCTGTAATACCATGGCCTCATAGCTTGTTAAGCAGCCTCATGTGTGGCATCCTGTTAAAGGACTTCTGAAAATCCAAGTACACAATATCAACCGACTCTCCTTTATCTATCCTGCTTGTTATTTCTTCAAAGAATTCCAACAGATTTGTCAGGCAAGATTTTCCCTTGAGGAAACCACGTTGACTATGGTCTGTTTTATCATGTGCCTTCAAGTACTCTGAGACTTCATCCTTAATAATCGACTCCAACATCCTCCCAACCACTGAGGTCAGACAAACTGGCTTAGAGTTTCCTTTCTTCTACCTCTCTTCTTACTTCAAGACTGGAGGGACATTTGCAATTTTCCAGTCTTATGAAACTATTCCAGAATCTATTGATTCTTGAAAGATCATTACTAATATCTCCACAATCTCTTCAGTCACCTCTTTCAGAAACTTAGGGTGTATACCATCTCGTCCAGCTGACATCTGCTTTCAGACCTTTCAGGTTCCCAAGAACCTTCTCTCCAGTTATGGTAACTTCACACACTTCATGACCCCTGACACCTGGAACTTCCACCATACTGCTATTGTCCTACACAGTGCAGACCAATGCAAAATACTGCCGAAGGGTTTCAGCCCAAAACTTTGACTATACTTTTTTCCATAGATGCTGCCTGGCCTGCTAAATTCCTCCAGCATTTTGTGTGTGTGTGTGTGTGTTTTGCAAAATACCTATTCAGTTTGTCCGCCATTTCCATGTCTTCCATTACTACCTCTACAGCATCATTTTCCAGCATACTAATATCCACTCTCACCTCTATTTTACCCTTTATGTTTATGAAGAAACTTTAGGTATCCTCTTTAATATTACTGGCTAGCTTACTCTCCCAATCCTCCAACTTCCCACTTTTTTTTGCTCTATTATATGCCCTCTCTTTGGCTTTTATGTTGGCTTTGACTTCTCTTGTTAGCCATGGTTGTGTCATCTTCCATTTTGAATATTTCTTCCTCTTTTGATGTATACATCCTGTGCCTTCTGAATTCCTTCCAGAAATTTGGGCCATTGCAGCTCTGCCGTCATCCCTGCCACTGTTCTTTTCTTCCTCTTTGGATGTATACATGCTATGCCTTCCAAATTACTTCCAGAAATTCAAGCCATTGCAGTTCTGCCATCATCCCTGCCAGTGTTCTTTTCTAATCAATTCTGGCCAACTCCTCTTTCATGCCTCTTATTCCCTTTACTCCACTATAATACTGACTTTAGCTTTTCCTTCTCAAAAGTCAGGATGAATTGGATCATATTATGATCGTTCTTCTAAGGGTTCCCTTACCTTAAGCTCTGTAATCAATTCTAGTTCATTGCACAACACCCAGAATAGCTGATCCCCAAGTGGGTTCAACCACAAGCTGCTCTAAAAAGCCATCCCGTAGGCACTCTAGAAACCCCCCCTCCTGGAATCCAGCGCCAACCTGATTTTCCCAATCTACCTGCATACTGAAGTCTCCCATGACTATTGTAACATTGCCCTTTTGGCATGCATTTTCTATCTCCTGTTGTAACCTGTAGACCACATCCTTACTACTGTTTGGGGATCTGTATACAACTCCCATCAGGGTCTTTTTACCCTTGAAGTTCCTTATGAACTTATCCACAATGATTCAACACCTTCCAACTCTGTGTCACCTCTTCCTAATGATTTGATTTCATTTTTTACCAACAGAGCAATGCCACCCCTATGCCTTCCTGTCTATCCTTTAGATACAATGTGTGTCCTTGGACATTAAGCTCCCAACAATAATCTTCTTTCAGCCATGATTCAGTGATGCCTAAACAACATACCTGCCAATCTGCAACTGTGCTACAAGTTCATCTACTTTATTACTATGCACATTCAGATATAACATTTCCAGTCCTGTATTCACCCCTTTCGATTTTGACTGCCTTTTATGTTGCAACTCATCCTGCTGACTGCAATTTCGCAGTATCAACAGCTTCTCCTCACTACACAATGCCTCTGTTTCTAAACTAGCTACCTTATCTTCAACACTATCATCCATGTTTGCTACGATACTTCTTGCATTAAAATATATGCAGCTTAGGGCACTAGTCACACATTCTAAACCTTTGATTCCTAACTTCGTGGAGGCAGATGTTGGTAAGACCTCAGACAACCTCTCTGCTAACTGTTCTGGCACTCTGGTTCCCATCCCCGTGCAATTCTAGTTTAAATCTAACTGTGCAGCATTAACAAACCTTCTTGCTAGGATATTAGTCATCCTCCAGTTCAGGTGCAAGCCATCCTCTCTGTACAAGTCCCACCTTCCCTGGAAGAGAGCCCACTGACCCGAAAATCTTATGCCCTCCCTCCTACACCAACTCCTTAGCCATGTATTAAACCTAGTTCTAGCCTCACTAGTACGTGGCACGGGGTGGGGGGGGCGGAGGAGGGGGAAAGGGTGGTGGGGGGGATTGAAGTGGTGAAAGATAGATGATTAGATAGATAGATGGATTTACCAGTCTTGGCAGATCCAGGAAATTGCGGTAGTTTTAGGGAGTTTTCCTAAATCAACAATTTCTTTCTCCGTCATGGACTAAAAGAAATATTCAGCCATATTCACTGCATTTTTTTCACCATCTATGGTAATCGCATTTGCCCGCATTAGGTGCACATCCTTCTAAGTCAGGGGTCCCCAACCTTTATTGCACCGCGGACCAGTTTAATATTGACAATATTCTTGCAGATCGGCAGACCGTGGGGGGGGGGGGGAGGTGGGGGGTGTTAATCATGACCGGAATATAGGTGATAAGTCAGCTACAAGTCACTTATAAGTGGCTAATACACTCAATTTCATTTCTAAAAGGGTTTATCCAACAAATTTAATATTAAACACACAGCGTATATTTTCCTCACATGAATATAGTAATAAGTCAATTATAAGTCATTTATAAGTCAATAGCATCATAACATTTTAAGTAATATTTGGATATTAAACACACAGCGCATATTTTCCTCGTATGAACATATAAAATCATTGCAACACACTAATATCGCTGAATCAGTGGGAGCCCTGGGCTTGTTTCCCTGCAACAAGACGGTCTCATCTCCGGCCTCCTCAGGTCGGCGCCACGACCGGATGGGAAAACGTCAAAAGTTACTTTTAAAATCACACTGACATCAGATCCAAAGTTGCCATACAAAGTGTTGAGTGTACCTGAAGCCACCTTTTCCACTGCAGTTTTGAAGTTTGTAGCAGAAGAACTTAAAGTACCTTCCGCAAGCAGTGCTATTGTAACGAATGATGGAATCGGAATCAACCCAGCTCAAACAGCAGGAAACATTTTCTTGAAGCATGGGTCAGAACTGCGACTTATTCCTGGGGATCGAGTCAGAAGCCATTAAGTTTTTCACCTAGAACTGTTTTTCTGCTGAAGGGAGCTATTTTTAGATTTGTTTTGAACATGAGACTTCCTGATTTTAATATGCATTCATTTTAAGTACTAGTTGGATGCCAAGAGTCTGATGAAATGGCAAGTCTGAGCAGAGAATACCTATGTTTAAAAGTCTACTTTCAAATGAAATGTAATCATTAAGTGGTGTATGCAAGGAATTTTCCAAAGCATCCTTCATAAAGTCTGTTTGTAAAATGCCTGGCATTAAATGATTGGTTACATTCCCAAGTATTTTGAACTGTATTGTTTGTTTCCTTCATTCAAGAAAGATGAATGCTGAAATTTATTTATCTAAAAGTAAACTGTAGAAACTTTAATTGTATCCCATCCTAAAACTATAAGCTTTGAAGTATATATAATGTTTCAAAATAAAAACTTAATTTGTTCATTGGTTTTAGTTGCTGCAGCTTGTCTGGGCAAAATATTCTGAACCTTATTGTTGTAGCCAGAGATGAAAATTAATTACCTATCTGAAATGCTTTAATTGACAAAACTGTCCTTAAATTTGACTTAATTGCAAGCAAGAGTTGCACCCTGTCAGTTTTATTCCCAAACTGGAAACTGCTTGTACCTATTAAAACAAGTATCAGATGAGCAACCATAAAAAAAACAAGACAGTCCCATCGAGGGGTGATGGGAGACAGCGATACTCGAAGGGGGTTCCTTATGTCCAGTCTATTCCGCAATTTAGTTTTTGTTGCATTCATTGCAGAAAACCCCGCTTCGCAGAGTTATGATATTGGAAATGGAAGCAATGTCTTCAGTGCTTTCATGACTATCTCAGGATATTCAGCCTTGACTTTAATCCAGAATGCCAGCAGAGATGTTATGTCAAACATACTTTTCAGCCCACCGTCATTTGCAAGTTTGAGGAGTTGATCTTCTTCCCGCACTGACATGGATGATTCACCGGGGACATTTACAAATGTGTCACAGACCCATTCCTTTGCACATCTTGAGTCATTTGTGGTTGGGAAGTAATGCTTGAATTCTGTCGACAGCGAAGATAGGTGATCACGTGCCAGCTGTGAGAAGGATGGTGCAGCCTCAGTCTCTCCCAAAATCCCAGCTAATGTTGGGAACATGTCAAATACGCCCCTGTCCACTCGCTGTCTCCACAGTTCCAGTTTGGCTTTGAAAGCAGACACTTTATCTGCCAACTTGAAGACAGTTGTCATTCTCCCCTGAAGTGACAAATTGAGCAGGTTGATGATGTCACAGAGATAAGCAAGTTCTGCTATCCACTCCTCGTCACTGAAGTGTGCTGCCAGTGGTGACTTTTTTCCTGAAAGGAATTTCTGTAGCTGCTCTCTTAACTCAAAAACCCTGGCCAGGGCTCTCCCCCTTGATAGCCACCTGACTTCAGTGTGTAAGAGAAGGCATTTGTGCTCTGCATCCATTTCCTCACAAAGCTGCTCAAACAGACGTGAGTTAAGGGCTTTTGCTTTGATGTGATTGATAACTTCAACAACGTCACTCAATACGCAGTTAAGATCAGGTGACATTTTTCAGCTAGCCAGCATTTCCCTGTGTATGACACAGTGCGTTGACTGGCATTCAGGAGCAACCTCTTTGACTCGGGTAGTGAAACCAGACAGCCGTCCAATCATAGCTGCAGCCCCATCCGTGCATATTCCAACACAAAATGACCAGTCCAGTTTGCCTGACATGTAGTCATTCAAAGACTTGAATAGTTCTGCCCCAGTTGTGTTAGTTGGCAGCAGCAGTGCACACAACATATCCTCGTGCACATCGTCTTGAAATATATATTGCACATAAACCAGCAGTATTGCCTTGTTGTCGACATCGGTAGACTCGTTGACCTGGGTAGCATACCATGGTGACTCGTTAAGCCGTTCCAACAGCTGTGCTTTGATGTCCTCCGCTATGTCATCGATTCTCCTTGAAACTGTGGTGGCTGAAAGAGAAACCTGTGCCATCTTGTTAGCTGCAGCTTCTTCCAATAGCTCACGGCACATGTCCTTAGCAGCAGGCAGAGTCAATTCTTCACCAACACTGAAAGGCTTCTTAGCCTTAGCAATACGGCTAGCCAGTAAGTACGACACTCTCAGAGCAGCAGCATTTGTGGAGGTGGTGGCTCTCAGCACTTGCTTCTGTCCCACTCGCTCACATTTTTCTGCTCAAAAAATTCAACAGGTTTGTCTTTAAGTGCAGGGAGCTTGGACTCAAGGTGCCGAAGCAGTTTTGAGGGCTTCATTACCTCATTAGACAGCTCGTCTCCACATATCACACACAGGGGGCTTGCAGCGTATTTTCTGTTGAAGGAAGCTTTCTTATTTTTTGCAGTCTCGGCTTCAGCTGTCTCTGCGTTATCATCATCATTAGGTCTATTATGTCCCCTACCACCTCTTCCAAAGAAAGTCTCAAGCGACGTTTTCTACTCAAGTAGTTGTAGGTTAATGACTGACTGATGGCCTTGCGTACGTAATGACCTCACGTGCGTTCAAATTCAACAGTGGGCATGACAAAGAATGAGGAAAGGTGCAGCTGACTCATATCGTTTCATATTGCCAAATCATATCATTTCCTTGTGGCCTGGTACCGGTCCGCGGCCCGGTGGTTGGGGACCGCTGTTCTAAGTTACCCTTGCCAATTCAAGTGCCTGCCTTAATGCCTCAAAAATAGAGATTGTATCCAATTGCATCTTCCCTTGCAGCACAGTTCAGTCATCAACCACTCTGCATGGAAAAAGAAAACAAGCCCAGCCTATCCAATCCAAAGCGGAGAAAATCTGCAGATGCTGGATATCCAACACACACAAAGTGCTGCGGGAACTCAGCAGGCCAGGCAGTTCTCCCTGTAACGAAAAATCCCGAGAAAGGATCTAGTGCTTTCCTGGAGTATATGATTAATAAACTCTTCTTGGACTTCCAGCCAGGTACAGGTATCAATTTTAATCAACGTTTCAATGACCAACACTGCCATCTTCATCAGGGATAATGCCTAGGCATTTTGAGTCCAGTGGTATTTATACCTGCAAACAACAGGAATTCTGCAGATGCTGGAAATTCAAGCAACACACATAAAAGTTGCTGGTATTTATACCCCCCTTGTTCGTCCCTTCTGATTGGTTAATTCTTAAATCCAATTAATTTTCTTCTGCCCCATCTTGGTTACAATCAAATTCCAGTTCTTAAGAGTGAAACCTTTGTCTTTGTTAAAAATTAACAAGTGCTAGTGCTGCTCCGGGGGGTTTAAACTAGATCTGCAGGGGGAGGGGAACCAGAGTGTTAGAGCAGATAGTGAGGTGGAGGATAAAGGTCATGCAAGGACTGCATGTATAGACAGAAATCAAAGGTTTGTATGAGATAGAAATGTTCTCAGGTGCATCTATTTCAATGCAAGGAGTATTGTAGGTAAGGCAGATGAGATTAGGGCGCGGATTAGCACGTGGGATTATGACTTTGTTGCTATTACTGAGACTTGGTTGCAGGAAGGGCAGGACTGGCAGTTTAATGTTCCAGGGTTCCGTTGCTTCAGACGTGACAGAGGGGGAGGAATGAAAGGGGGGAGTGGCATTACTAGTCAGGAGGAATATCACAGCTGTGCGTAGAAAGGACAACCCAGAGGGCTCGTCTACAGAGACCATATAGGTGGAGCTGAGGAACAGGAAAGGTGTGACCACACTAATAGGGTTGTATTATAGACCGCCCAATAGTCAGAGAGAATTGGAGGAGCAAATCTGTGGGGAGATTGCAGACCGATGTAAGAAACAGAAAGTTGTAATAGTAGGGGATAAGTCCAAGCTGGATGGCTTCGAGTTTGTCAAATGTGTTCAGGAAAGTTTTCTAAATCAATATATAGAGGTACCAATGAGAGAGGATGCAACACTTGATCTCCTATTAGGGAACCAGATAGGTCAGGTGTCAGAAGTATGTGTAGGCGAACATTTTTGGGTCCAGTGACCATAATGTCATTAGTTTCAAGTTAATTATGGATAAGGATAGGTCTGATCCTCGAGTTAAGGTTCTAAATTGGAGAAGGACCAATTTTGAGGAAATGAGAAAGGATCTAGGAAGAGTGGATTGGGATAAATTGTTTTCTGGCAAGCATGTGTTCAGTAAGTGGAAGGCCTTCAAAGGCGAAATTTTGAGAGTGCAGAGTTTGCATGTTCCTGCCAGGATTAAAGGCAAAATTAACAGGCATAGGGAATAACAGGAATTCTGCAGATGCTGGAAATTCAAGCAACACACATCAAAGTTGCTGGTGAACGCAGCAGGCCAGGCAGCATCTCTAGGAAGAGGTACAGTCGACGTTTCAGGCCGAGACCCTTCATCAGGACTAACTGGAGGAAGAGTTAGTAAGAGATTTGAAAGTGGGAGGGGGAGGGGGAGATCCAAAATGATAGGAGAAGACAGGAGGGGGAGGGATGGAGCCAAGAGCTGGACAGGTGATTGGCAAAAGGGATACGAGAGGATCATGGGACAGGAGGTCCGGGGAGAAAGACAAGGGGGGGGGATCCCAGAGGATGGGCAAGGGGTATAGTCAGAGGGACAGAGGGAGAAAAAGGAGAGTGAGAGAAAGAATGTGTGTATAAAAATAAGTAACAGATGGGGTACGAGGGGGAGGTGGGGCATTAGCGGAAGTTAGAGAAGTCGATGTTCATGCCATCAGGTTGGAGGCTACCCAGACGGAATATAAGGTGTTGTTCCTCCAACCTGAGTGTGGCTTCATCTTTACAGTAGAGGAGGCCGTGGATAGACATGTCAGAATGGGAATTGGATGTGGAATTAAAATGTGTGGCCACTGGAAGATCCTGCTTTCTCTGGCGGACAGAGCATAGGTGTTCAGCAAAGCGGTCTCCCAGTCTGCGTCGGGTCTCGCCAATATATAGAAGGCCACATCGGGAGCACCGGACACAGTATATCACCCCAGCCGACTCACAGGTGAAGTGTTGCCTCACCTGGAAGGACTGTCTGGGGCCCTGAATGGTGGTAAGGGAGGAAGTGTAAGGGTGCATTGACGACTGCACTGGCGCTGCTTCCTGCACGCATGCTGAGCTAACTGACTTTGCCTCCAACTTTCACCCTGCCCTCAAGTTTACCTGGTCCATTTCCGACACCTCCCTCCCCTTTCTAGATCATTCTGTCTCTGTCTCTGGAGACAGCTTATCCACTGATGTCTGCTATAAGCCTACTGACTCTCACAGCTATCTGGACTATTCCTCTTCTCACCGTCTCTTGCAAAAATGCCATCCCCTTCTCGCAATTCCTCCGTCTCCGCCGCATCTGCTCTCAGGGTGAGGCTTTTCATTCCAGGACGAGGGAGATGTCCTCCTTTTTTAAAGAAAGGGGCTTCCCTTCCTCCACTATCAACTCTGCTCTCAAACGCATCTCCCCCATTTCACGCACATCTGCTCTCACTCCTTCCTCCCACCACCCCACTAGGAATAGGGTTCCCCTGGTCCTCACCTACCACCCCAGCAGCCTCCGGGTCCAACATATTATTCTCCGTAACTTCCACCACCTCCAACGGGATCCCACCACTAAGCACATCTTTCCCTCCCCCCCCCCCCCGCTTTCCACAGGGATCACTCCCTATGCGACTCCCTTGTCCATTCGTTCCCCCCCCATCCCTCCCCACTGATCTCCCTCCGGGCACTTATCCGTGTAAGCGGAACAAGTGCTACACATGCCCTTACACTTCCTCCCTTACCACCATTCAGGGCCCCAGGGCACCTTCCAGGTGAGGCGACACTTCACCTGTGAGTCGGCTGGGGTGATATTCTGCGTCTAGTGCTCCCGATGTGGCTTTCTATATATTGGCGAGACCCGACGCAGACTGGGAGACCGCTTTGCTGAACACCTACACTCTGTCCGCCAGAGAAAGCAGGATCTCCCAGTGGCCACACATTTTAATTCCACATCCCATTCCCATTCTGACATGTCTATCCACGGCCTCCTCTACTGTAAAGATGAAGCCACACTCAGGTTGGAGGAATAACACCTTATATTCCATCTGGGTAGCCTCCAACCTGATGGCATGAACGTCGACTTCTCTAACTTCCGCTAATGCCCCACCTCCCCCTCGTACCCCATCTGTTACTTATTTTTATACACACATTCTTTCTCTCACTCTCCTTTTTCTCCCTCTGTCCCTCTGACTATACCCCTTGCCCATCCTCTGGGATCCCCCCCCCCCGACTTTCTCCCCGGACCTCCTGTCCCATGATTCTCTCATATCCCTTTTGTCAATCACCTGTCCAGCTCTTGGCTCCATCCCTCCCCCTCCTGTCTTCTCCTATCATTTTGGATCTCCCCCTCCCCCTCCCACTTTCAAATCTCTTACTAACTCTTCCTTCAGTTAGTCCTGACGAAGGGTCTCGGCCTGAAACATCGACTGTACCTCTTCCTAGAGATGCTGCCTGGCCTGCTGCGTTCACCAGCAACTTTAATGTGTGAGGCATAGGGAACGTTGATTTTCAAGGGATATTGGCGATCTGGTTAAGAAAAGAGAGGTGTATAGCAGGTACAGACAACTAGGAACAAATGAGGTACTTGAAGAGTATAGGAAATGAAAGAAAATACTAAAGAAGGAAATCAGGAAGGCAAAAAGACATGAGGTTGCTTTGGTAGATAATGTGAAGGTAAACCCGAAGGGTTTCTACAAGTATATTAAGAGTAAAAGGATAGTAAGGGACAAAATTGGTCCCCTAGAAGATCAGAGTGGTCGTCTATATGTGGAACCTCAGGAGATGGGGGAGATCTTAAACAGTATTTTTTCATCAGTATTTACTCAGGAAACTGGCAGAGTGTATATGGAAGGAAGGGAAACAAGCAGCAGTGTCATGGAACATATAGAGATTAAAGAGGAGGAGGCGCCTGCTGCCTTACAGTGAATAAAGGTAGATAAACCCCCGGGCCTGACAAGATATCTCCTCGGACGTTGAGAGAGACCAGTGTAGAAATTTCTGGGGCCTTGGCAGAAATATTTAAGATGTCCTTAGCCACCAGTGTGGTGCTGGAGGACTGGAGGGTGGCTCATGTTGTTCCGTTGTTTAACAAAGGCTCTAAAAGTAAACCAGGTAATTACAGGCCGGTGAGCCTGACATCAGTAGTAGGTAAATTACTGGAAGGTGTTCTGAGAGATCAGATATACAAGTATTTGGACAGCCAAGGGCTGATTAAGGATAGTCAGCATGGTAGTAGATCGTGTAGTAGTGTGTAGTAGATCGTGTTTAACGAATCTTGTTGAGTTTTTCGAGGAGGTTACAAAGAAGGTAGATGAGGGAAAGGCTGTGGATATTGCCTTCATGGACCTTGCCTTTGACAAGGTCCCACATGGGAGGTTAGTTCAGAAGGTTCAGACACTAGGTATCCATGGAGAGGTTGTAAACTGAATTCAAAATTGGCTGTGTGGGAGAAGACAGAGAGTGGTAGTGGATAATTGCTTCTCAGACTGGAGGCCTGTGATTAGTGGCGCGCCTCAGGGATCTGTGCTGGGACCATTGTTGTTTGTTGTCTGTATCAATGACCTAGAATAGATAATAATGTGGTAAATTGGATCAGCAAGTTTGCTGATGACACTAAGATTGGAGGCATTGTGGACTGCGAGGAAGGCTTTCAAAGCTTGCAGAGGGATCTGGACCAGATGGAAAAATGGGCTAGAAAATGGCAGATGGAATTTAATGCAGATAAGTGTGAGGTGTTGCATTTTGGAAAGACAAATCAATGTAGGACATACACAGTAAATGGTAGGGCACTGGGGAGTGCGGAGGAACAAAGGGATCTGGGAGTTCAGATACATAATTCCCTGAAAGTGGCGTCACAGGTGGACAGGGTGATAAAGAAGGCTTTTGGCATCCTGGCATTCATAAATCAAAGTATTGAGTATAGGAGTTGGGATGATATGGCGAGGTTGTATAAGATATTGGTGAGGCCAAATTTGGAATATTGTGTGCAGTTCTGGTCACCTAACTATAGGAAGGATATCAGTAAGATTGAAAGTGTTCAGATAATATTTACTAGGATGTTGCCAGGTCTTCAGGAGTTGAGTTACAGGGAAAGATTAGATTAGATTATGAGGACACGCAGTCCTCTTTTATTGTCATTCAGTAATGCCTTTGCATTAAGAAATGATACAATGTTCCTCCAGTGTGCTATCACAGAAACACAAGACAGACCAAGACCGAAAAACTGACAAAAACCACATAATTATAACATATAGTTACAACAGTGCAAGCAATACTGTAATTTGATAGAGAACAGACCATGGGCACAGTAAAAAAAAGTCTCAAGGTCTCTCGGAAGTCCCATTATCTCACATAGACGGTAGAAGGAAGAAAGCTCTCTTTGCCATAAGCTTCCAGTGCTGCAAACTTGCCAATGCAGCATCCTGGAAGCTTGAGTCCGTCCGAAAACTTCGAGCCTCTGACCAGCCCGCTGACACTCAGCACCCAGCACCATCTCTGCCGAGTGCTTCGACCCCAGCCCCGGCCGCCAATAACAGGCAAAGCCGAGGATTTGGGACCTTGCCCTCCAGAAATTCTTGATCGCACAGTAGCAGTGGCAGCGAACCGGACATTTCAGAAGTTACTCCAGATGTTCCTCCGTGCTTCTCACGTCTGTCTCCATCAAATCAGAATCGTGCACGGCATCCTACTTACAAATACCGATATCATTCACCGGTGAGGCCGCGCGCGCTGCGTCGCGCTGCCATCTTCTCTTCCCTCCTCTTGAACAGGTTAGGACTTTATTCCTTGGAGCATAGAAGAATGAGGGGAGACTTGATAGAGGTTTACAAAATAATGAGGGGTACAGACAAAGTAAGTGCCAGTAGGCTCTTCCCACTTAGATTAGGAGTGATAAACACGAGAGGACATGGCCTTAGGGTGAAAGGGGAAAGGTTTAGGGGGAACATTAGGGGGAACTTCTTCACTCAGAGAGTGGCGAGAGTGTGGAACAAGCTGCCATCTGACGTGGTAAATGTGGGCTCACTCTTAAGTTTTAAGAACAAATTGGATAGGTACATGGATGGGAGAGGTCTAGAGGGTTATGGACTGGGTGCGGGTCAATGGGACTTGCAGAATAAAGTTTTGGGACAGACTAGAAGGGCCGAATGGCCTGTTTTCTATACTGTAGTGTTCTATGGTTCTATGGTTCTAACTTCCTCTAATTTAAATGGCTTCCTTCACCAGGCAGTCCCAAAACGCACTGGCACGGCTTAGTAGCTTTGTGCTATCAAAGTCAATCTTATGGTCATTGCAAATGCAATGTTCTGCTACTGCCGATTTCTTCGGTAATCCAAACAGATATACTTCCTGTGCTCCTTGATGCAAGTTCACAACATGCGCCTGTCTGGCCAATATACACCGCTCCACATTCATAGAGAATCCTGTGAACGCCAGCCGACCTGAGCCCCAGATCATCTTTGACCTGCATAAGCTGTGACTTGAGCTTCCTTATGGAATTGGGGATAGTATTAATCCAGTATTTATTCAGGATCCTGGCAATCCTTCCAAATATATGGAAATATCTGGAAGACACGCAGTAGTGGTGGGTTCCTCCTCCTGGTTTTTTTGACAGTCCTTTTAAGGGCCCAAATGATTTCCTTCATCTCATAGCCATTCTGAAAGTTCGCAAATCCAGGGGATCCTGGTGAATCAGATCTGTACTCTCTCCAATGCAACTTCATAGTGTGGTGACCAGAAGTTCACACAATACTCCAAGTGCAGACGAACCAGTTTTGTACAGTTGCAACATAACCTTCCAACTTTAATATTCCACACCCTGACCAAAGAAGGCAAGCATGCCATGTGCCATCTTCACCATCTGATCCACCTGGAATAATGAACCTGAGTTTCCTCTGTTCATCAACATAATTTATCACCATACCATTTACTTTATACGTCCTACTCCCAACATTGATAACATGGATTTAAAGTAGAGAGGGAGAGAAATTAGGTGCTAATTGAGATCATGGACACAATCCCCCCATCTCTGCCTCAGTACAAAGAATGTTACAGGCCCTTCACCCCATAATGGAGTGCCGACCTTTCAACCTTCCCCAAGATCAATCTAACCTCTCCTTCCTACATAACCCTCCAAGTTTGTAACATCCACTTGCCTCTCTACGAGTCACTTAAACGTCCCTGATGTATCTGCCTCTACAACCATCACTGGCAGGGTGTTCCACACACCCACCGCCATCTGAGTAAAAAAGAACTTACATCTGACATCCCTCCTATACTTTCCTCCAAACACCTTAAAATTATGTCCTTTTATATCAGCCATTCCTGCCCTGGGGAAAAGTCTCAGGAACTATTCATTAATTAAACATATCATAAGTAAAAGAAGAATGAACAAGATACAAACCAAGCTATGTGGACCTCTGTGCTGAAGCAAAGCCACTCACAAAGTACTAGCTAGGTACTTAAAGCAAGTTCTGAGTTGCCTAAGCAACAGACAGAGCCAGAAAAAACAAGGTTACTTTCAAAATGCTTCTCATCATATTTACTTATGTGGAAGATTGAGGAGGTTCAGCTTCTTAAAGTCTCTCACAAACCTGCAGATGTACTCTTGAATACATCCCGAGTGATTGCATCGTGGTGTGGTACACCAATTTGAATACGCAGGCAAGCAAGAAGCTAGAGATAGTAGGGAACTCTGCCCAACACATCACTGGCAAATCTCTCCCCATGATCAGTTGTATCTACAGCTGGCACCATCTCTAAAAGACAACATCTGTTATGGAAAAATATCACCATCCAGGCTGTGCCATCTTTTCGCAGCTACCATTGGGCAGCAGGTACAGAAGCCTAAAGTTCCACATGACCTGGTTCAGGAACAACTGCTTCCTTTCAACCTCTTGGTGTTTAAACAAACCTGCACAACTCTAATCATCACCTCAGTAAAGCATCACTTTGATCACTTTGCACTAAGGTGGATTTTGTTTTTTGTTGTTCTAATTGTGTTTTTTTTTGTAAAATTTGTATAATTTATACAAGTGTATAATTTATGATTGATATTTTTATTATAGAAACATAGAAAACATACAGCACAATACAGGCCCTTCGGCCCACAAAGCTGTGCTGAACATGACCCTACATTAGAACTACCTAGGCTTTACCCGTAGCCCTCTATTTTTCTAAGCTCCATGTAGCCATCCAGGAGTCTCTTAAAAGATCCTATCATTATTATGATTGGTCTTTATATGGTCCTGGTGCAGATCAATTGGACTAGGCAGAGTAGATGGGCTGAAGGGCCTGTTTCTATGCTTTTGTCCTCTACATCCCTACACGATGCGATCAACACTTCCACCCATTATCCCACCCGAACACCACTACATCACATCAGGTCACTTTATGTGCATACAATCAGTCTATCTATATAATGGTGACTTGAACATTGTGTTTTATACAATAGCTTTTATATTTCTGTTTATTGTATTTTTATTTTCTTCTTTAAGCTTATTGTGTGTTTTATTATGCTGCACTGGATTTGGAATAACATTCATTTTGTTCTCCTTTACACTTGAATTGAAGAATGACAATAAACGATCTCGAATGCTGATGCAAGTGAAGTTTTTGATTGCACCTCTGCACACGTGAACTACTGGCTTTATATTTAGCAGTGGAGGATAAATCACGTACCATTTTTCTCCACTCTGGTGAGAGGCTTCACTCCAGAGAACACCTCGGCCAGCTCAATCATTCTCTCAGAGCCCTCCTTCTGATAGCTTTCCCACTTGGCTTGTTTCTCAGACAGCATTTGCTTGAACATCTACATGATACATGGAGTAAATGTCATTCAATGTCAAGCAGCCTAAAACAGATTAAAGTGGCCATAAGGAAAAGCATTCTATTTTTCAGCAGTGCAGTATCACTGTGCGCTATACGGCACGGCACAATAGCATAGCGTTCAGCCAATGCTTTACAACCCGTTCAATTCAGTCGCTGTCTGAGAGAAGTTTGTGCCTTCTCCCTGTGACCATGTGGGTTTTGTCCTGTTTCCTTCCATATTCCAAAGGACATTAGGTTGTAAGTTAATCGGTCACATGGGTGTAATTAGGCAACACAGGCTTGTTGGGCTGGAAGGACCTGTAACCGTGCTGCATTGCTGAATAAAAAAAATCAAACTAGAGCCTGTGATATTAAAATTGTCTTGCTAAAGTATTTATACAACAGAGCCTGACTTTATTCATCTCTGCTATACTGCACAGGAATTTTGGGAAATGGGAAGGAAAACCTCAGAAAAAGCAGTATCACAGGTCACACAAAAATTAAACTTACCAAGAAAACCCCCCACTCTCTTTCACACTGTTAATAATGTAAAAATGATGTAATAAAAGAGAGAACAACAGACTAGCTTAATGTGAATTCAGAGGAAAGAGTATTTCCTTCAACAACAGAGACATGAATGAGGTGATCACGAGCTGCCAAGATTTCAATGGCTACGTTGTGTTAAACACACACACGCACACATGCAGTAGTGGGTGCATGGAAAGTGTACCGGGGTAGTGGTGGTAGAGGCCAACATATTAGGGACATTTAAGAAACCCTTAGGTAGGCATATGGATGACAGAGAAATGGAGAGTTTTGTGGGAGAGAAGAGTTAGATTGATCTTTTTAGCTTTTAGGCGTCCGTTAGTCTCATGAGACCATGGATTTGCGCCTTGGAAGATTTCCAGGGCGTAGGCCTGGGCAAGGTTGTATGGAAGACCGGCAGCTGCCCATGCTGCAAGTCTCCCCTCTCCACCCCACCGATGTTGTCCAAGGGAAGGGCATTAGGACCCATACACCTTGGCACCAATGTCATCGCAGAGCAATGTGTGGTTAAGTGTCTTGCTCAAGGACACAACACGCTGCCTCAGCCAGGGCTCGAACTAGCCACCTTCAGATCACTAGATGAACGCCTTAACCACTTGGCTACACGCCAACACAGATTGATCTTAGGACAAGTTAAATGGTCAGCACATTGTTGGCCAAAGGCCCTGCACTGTGGCTGTAATGTTCTATGTTCCAGAGGTGAACTTTCTTCGTTAAAGCCACCAGTGCTCTGATAACAAAGTGTATTTAGACTACTAGAAGGCAATTTACAAATTTCTGCAGAGATTCAACACAGGTGAAAGTGTGAATAGTGGAAGAATGCTGGAGTTATAGGAGACAATATCATAAAGGCAAGGAAATACTGAGGATCCCAGTTAATTGGGACATTTTGGGATCAGTAAATTTTGGTTTACCTGCTCCAATTAGCTGAAGTTTGATAGACACAAGTAAAAAGATATATAAAAAAAGATAAACTACTCTTTAACTGAGTAACAAACTATGTAGTTAAATAAAATACAGAACAAATTAGTACTCTATCAATACCACTGTAGTACTATAAAACTCTGCATTAGTTCCTAATATTTATCAATGGAGGAACTCATCTAGCACACACTGATTTCTTTTGATTGACTGTAAATGAACAAAATCAGTGGAGACAAATGACTTGACTTGATACTTGATTTCCTCGTGCTTGTGCTCTAAGCAGTGTAGTGTCTAACAGCCACACATGCACGCAACTGACGCTAGTTTGAAACTGTTCGGCAACAGTTTCCTGTCCCAATTAAGTGGCTCACATCCCAAATAAGCAAATGGGATCCCAGCTATTTCTTCAACTTAGTTACTGTTCTTGAAGAGTTGTCCCAAATAAACAGCTGCCCTGATTAAGTGATAGCCCAATAAACCATTTTTTTAAATTTTAAATTTTTTTTTAAAGTTATGAATTGCATTGTACTGCTGCTGCAAAGACAACAAATTTCATGACATATGCTGGTGATACTAAGCCTGATCCTGATTCAGATTCTGAATAGTGAAAGTTCTGTCTTGGATGATTGGGGCATTTAATAGGGTGGACATAGCAGCTCTCTCCTCTGCTGGGGCAATTCGGGAGATTCTAGATTCAGATTTATCATCATGGACATGAAAACATACTGTCAACAATGTCATTTGCATTAACAACCAACACACCCAAGGGACAGGGGACAACCCATAAATGTTCCCGCACATTCCGATAATACGAGGGTGTATTATCTAAGAGTCTGGCTATTTAACACACACACACACACGGCAGGAGAAGAATAAATCTGTCCAGCAGCTTGTGTTGCTCTGGATACCAGCATCTGCAAAATCTCTTGTGTTTCTGGTTGGCTACCTTGGAGTTAGACAAGATACACTTTTCGTTTTTGCAGGCTAGTTACCAGAGATCTGAAACTGACTTCCCCTGCAGGATGTGTATATCACACCTCCTCACCCAAGTATTAACATACAGATCACATGTATTTGGATGATTGAAGGATAAAAGATTAGCAGAAGAAATTCAAATGGCCCACTCCTGTTTGCGTATAATGGTGGAAAGTGAGAAATGATGACAGAGAGCAAATACTTTCTAGGGAAAGTCAGGTTGCATCACACATGAAACGGCACTAACAAACTGACAGCATCACAGATAAAATACTTGAGGATCAGGCAGCATTTATGGAGCGGAGTAAATAGTCAACGTTTCAGGTCAAGAAATTTCATCAGGACTGGAAAGATAGAAGGGAAGAAGCCAGAACTAATTAATATTAAGTTATTGCAGAGAATGAATGTGTGAATTCAGAGGATTGATGGAAGAGACACAGTCACACTACATCAGATGCAAGAAAATATCTACATACAACATACTACTAATATCTTAGAGCAGGGATCCCCAACCTTTATTGTACCGCGGACCGGTTTAATATTGACAATATTCTTGGGGACCAGCTGACGGGGGGTGGGGGCTTACAAATATTTTTTTATTTATTAGAACAGGCCCTTCCCGCCCTTCGAGCCACACCTCCCAGCAACCCCCGATTTAATCCTAGCCTAATCATGGGACAATTTACAATGACTAACCTAATAACTGGTACATCTTTTGACTGGGGGTACCAGAACACCTGGAGGAAACCCACATTTGAATTTTAGATTGTAATCTGGATTCTCCAGGAGGCGCTCATGGAGTGAGGTTGTCTTTGGCTTCGCTCCATTACATTTATTTTTTTTTAACTTATGATCTCCCTTACTTAATTTATTTTTACCTACACTAGACAGTATTTATTCTATACTACTGATTTTTCCTTGAACTGTAACTGTGAAATCTGAAGGAATGAGCAAAGAAATAAGTACAAGATCTAAAGGGCGTGAACCTAAAAACGGGAAGGATTCCGACAGGAACGGGGAAAAAAAATAGGTGAACCTAAGCAAACAGAACTATCTTATGATATTCTGTTGAATCTTTTAAATGAAAAATTTGAAGAATGTCAAAGTTTAACTGAAAAATTTGAACAACAACATCAAAGTTTTGAAGAAGACTTAAAATCAATCACGGACTCTTTGAAATCACTTGATTGTGAAGTTAAGCAACATCAAAGTAAAATTACTGAATTAGACATTGAATCTCAGAACAGAGATTTGAAAATCGAGAATTTGGAGCAGAAATTATCTTCGATGACTCAACAACTGGAACATTTTAAATCCAAGATTATTGATCTTGAAAACCGATCTAGAAGACAGAACTTACATAGAGTTGGTCTCCCCGAGGATGTCGAGGAAGGAGACCCTTCAAAATTCTTCTCTCAACTAAGGATGCGTTTAGTTCTGTATTCCCTGATGATCCTCCATTGCTCGACCGCGCTCACTGTACATTGCGTCCCAAACCATCCTCCGAATTTAAACCGAGGCCAGTGATCCTCCGGTTCCATTATGTTAGCGTTAAAGAGCATCTTATTCGAATTGCCCGTCGGCAAGGTATGATTAAATTTCAACAATATCAGTTCCTTTTAGTGGAAGACTACAGTCCCGAAGTGATGAAGGCGCGGCTGGCTTTTAAACCTCTGTTGTCGGAATGCTACCAAAAAGGTCTCAAACCAGCCCTCATCAAAGTTGCTGGTGAACGCAGCAGGCCAGGCAGCAACTCTAGGAAGAGGTACAGTCGATGTTTCGGGCCAAGACCCTTCGTCAGGACTAACTGAAAGAAGAGCTAGTAAGAGATTTGAAAGTGGGAGAGGGAGGGGGAGATCCAAAATGACGGGAGAAGACAGGAGGGGGAGGGATGGAGCCAAGAGCTGGAAAGTTGATTGGCAAAAGGAATATGAGAGGATCATGGGACAGGAGGTCTAGGGAGAAAGAAAAGGGAGAGGGGGGAACCCAGAGGATGGGCAAGGGGTATAGTGAGAGGGACAGAGGGAGAAAAAGGAGAGAGAGAGAAAGAATGTGTGTATATAAATAAATAAATAACGGATGGGGTACGAGGGGGAGGTGGGGCATTAGCAGAAGTTTGAGAAGTCAATGTCCATGCCATCAGGTTGGAGGCTACCCAGACGGAATATAAGGTGTTGTTCCTCCAGCCTGAGTGTGGCTTCATCTCTAAAGTAGAAGTAGCCGTGGATATATGGTGACATACATGTATTTTGATAAGAAGTTCACTTTGACTTTAATATTTTTATATTTTACACTGTACTGCCGCCACATTGTATCCTGCCCTAATGTATCCTGCACGTTTAAGGATTTCTCCTTCAGGTGGATCACGCTGTATCTTCCATTCCACAAGAGCGGCTCGAAGTTTTTTGGATGAGCACTATTCAACTGCTACGGATACCTTGCTTTAATTAATGCTTAGCGCTCGCAGCATCAGCTCTGTTTTTAGGTGCTTTTTTTTTTAAAAAGCCTTTAGTCATCACATGAAGAAGGTCTTTTAGAAGTTCAAGACTTCCGTCTTCGGTTAGTAGTGTAGATATTTTTCACATCTCAATTAAAGTTCATTTTTCCTGCAGATGATTTTACTTTTCTTTAATTTGTTAATTTTTAATTATTTGATTTCTGACATTGTCATTAACAATTTGATGGCAAATTTCTACTGTATGGAGGAACATTTTCTTTAGTTTTGGCTTCGTATAATTAAGATGGTGGTATGTTTCTCTTTTCTCATAATATCTTTTGTTCTTTTTGATTACACCGTCTTCTCAGGTTTCTTCTTCCCATAATTCCTTTCTTTCTTTTGAAGTGCCATTTTCAATTATTTATGTTTGTAATTGATTAATAATATGCATCGGCGCTTACTTTTTTTCGTTCATTTTAGAAATCACAATATGTAGATTATTATCATGTAGTGTTTAGTTTTTTTTTGAATTTCGGGGGGGGGTTCTTTTTAACATATATCTTTGGAGTTGCCTTCTGGAGAAATGGGGTTAGATTTAGAATTAGTTCTTATTCTAGTCTTCTCTGGCTTAGTTTCGGGACCTCAGGGGTGGAGGGCAGTGGGGGGGGCTCTTTCCTTTCTTTATTAATTTTTTCTATTGGGCTGATTCAGTACTACAAAGATGTCTGCAGTGTCGTGATTTCCAGTTCCGCTCTGAATATTTATTCCTCTTCTGATTTCATGAGTTTACATTATGGTTAACTCTTTATATACCAAAGGGTTAACATTAAATTATGGCTCAGATTATAATTTTGTCTCTTGGAATACAAATGGTTTAAACCATCCAACAAAACGGAAAAAGATTTTTGAAGTATTCCAAAGACTGAATGCTCACATTATTTTTGCACAAGAAACTCGTGTGAGGAAAGAGGATAATCAACGTTTCTTTAGGTTTTGGAAGGATCAACAGTACCACTTGGACTCCCAAGCCAAAGTGAAGGGAGTTACAATTTTTATAGATTCCTCAATTACATTTACTCATCAAGACATTATTTCAGATCCTAGTGGTAGATTTTCATTAATTACTGGGTTACTTTTTAATAAAAAAAAAGTTGCTATGGTTAATGTTTATGTTCCAAATGTGGATTATCCCGAATTTTTTAACCACTTATTCACTTCTTTTCCTAATTTAAACAAGTATATGTTGATAATGGGGGGGGGGGGTGATTTTAATTGCTGTTTAAATCCCCTGATGGATAGATCCATATCTAGTCAGGCTTTACCGAATAAGTCGGCTACTCTTATTAACTCTTTTATGATTGACTCTGGAATTTCAGAAATTTGGAGATTTCTACACCCTAAGGATAAAGAGTTTTCATTCTTCTCACTTTTAACATTCTTATTCTCGAATTGACTACTTTTTTATTGACTCTCGATTAATTCCATCTGTAATTGACTACAATTATGACATTATTGCCATTTCTGATTATGCTCCAAATGAAACTTTCTATCAAGTTAATGGATACTTCTTCTACTATCAGACAATGGCGATTTAATTCTAATCTGCTTCAAGACAAGGACTTTGTTAAGTTTATGAAGGAACAGATTGATTTCTTCTTTTCAACTAATATTATGGAAGAAATCTCCAACGGGACAGTATGGGACACTTTTAAAGCTTATATCCGCGGACAGATTATTTCTTATTCTGTTGGCTTGAAAAAACGTATTATGAATGAAACTCTTTTGTTGGTTGACAAAATTAAAGAAATTGATAAAAAATATTCTATTGCTCCTAGTAAGGAGCTTTATAAACAGAGAGTCAAATTTCAAATGGAACACAGTTTATTATTAACATCCTTGATTGAAATCAATTAATGAAAACTAGAAGTGAGTTTTCTATTCATAGTGACAAATCGGGTAAATTATTAGCTAATCAATTGAAAACTACTTCAGTTAAACGTCAAATTATCAAGATCCGCAAACATGATGACACTTTGACAGTTGATCATGATGAGATAAACAAAACTTTTCAAGAATTTTATACCTCTTTATTCCACTCTGATTTTCCTCATGATCTTAACACCATGCATGACTTTTTATGGAAATTGAATTTTCCGAAATTATCACCCAAAGAATGTTTAACATTAGAAACTCCTGTTACGGATGAAGAAATAACAGCTGTTATTTCTTCAATGAATTCTGGCAAAGCACCTGGTCCAAGTGGTTTTACAGTGGAATTTTTGAAGTTTTTTTCCTCTATTCTTTCTCTTTGGTTGTCTAGAATATTTAAAGAAGCAATCACATTAGGTAAATTACCACAAACGTTTTACGGAGCTTCTATTTCTTTAATTCTTAAAAAGAAGAAAGATCCTACTGATTATGTATCATACAGACCGATATCTCTTTTGAATATAGATCCAAAATTTTTTTCTAAAATATTAGCAACTAGGTTAGAAAAGGTGCTACCTCAAATTATCCCTGTGGACTAAATTGGATTTATTAAAAATCGTTATTCATCTTTTAATATTAGGAGGTTACTGAATATTGTTTATACTCCTTCACTTAGCACTCAGTTTTATTTCATTAGGTGCTGAGAAAGCTTTTGACAGAGTTGAATGGCCATATTTATTTAGTGTGCCTAAGAAATTTAATTTTAGTCCGATATTTGTATCTTGGATTAAATTGATATATCATACCCCTGTAGCTTCGGTTTGTACTAACAATCATAGATCTCCCTTTTTTCGTTTATCTTGGGGTACTAGGCAGGGATGTCCTCTTAGTCCATTATTATTTGATATTGCCCTTGAACCTTTAGCAATTGCTATCCGAGACTCACCTAACATTTTTGGTATTACCCGGGGAAATGAAATACTTAAGTTATCATTATATGCAGATGATTCGTTATTATATATTTCTAATCCTGGGAAATCTATTCCCGTTATTTTATCTTTGCTGGCTCAGTTTAGCAATTTTTCTGGTTATAAATTGAACCTTAATAAGAGCAAACTATTTCCCCTAAATATGCCAGTTCCTATTTATGGATGTTACTGACTCTTTTACATATCTAGGGGTTAAAATTATGAAAAAGCATAAAGATTTATTCAAGGCTAATTTTTTACCTTTAATTGATCAGATTAAACTTTTGTTTACTAAATGGTCACCAATGTCTCTGTCATTGATCGGTCAGATCAATGCTATCAAGATGATTATTTTGCCTAAATTTTTATATTTATTTTGAGCGGTGCCAATTTTTATTCCAAAATCCTTTTTTGATAACATTGATTCCAAAATTTCCTCATATATATGGCAGAACAAAAATCCTAGGTTAGGTAAAAGACATTTACAGAAATCTAAAAAGGATCCGGGTTTAGCTTTGCCGAATTTTAGATTTTACTACTGGGCAATTAACATTCAATATTTAAAATTTTGGTCATGGGACTTGGACGTAACTTCAAGTCCACATAGGGTAAATCTTGAATGTAATTCCTTATAAGGGTTTTCATTGGGTTCTATTTTAGGGACTTTGTTTCCTTTTATTCTTTCTAAATTGTATAAACAAATGGATAACCCAATAGTTGAACATACTTTACATATGTGGTTTCAATTTTGAAAATTTTTTGGGTTGAATCAATTTATTTTAGCAAGTCCGATGAGATCCAATTTCATTTTTCAACCCTCAATTATGGATCAAGCATATCTGGCTTGGAAAATTAAAGGTACAGTACAATTTTGTGATCTATTTTTGGATAATTGTTTCATATTCTTTGAACAATTATCTAATAAATATAATTTGCCCAGATCTCATTTTTTTTAGATATTTACAGGTTACAAATGTTTTAAATACTGTTTCTCCTACCTTCCCAAATTTATATTCAATGGATATTTTGGAAAAAAAATTTAGATTTAAATCCTTTTCAGAAAGGTGTAATAGCAATTATTTATAATACAATTATGAAAATATGTCCAGCCGTATCTAATAAAGTTAAGGCTGATTGGGAAAGGGAACTTAAGATTACTGTACCGATTGAAAAATGGGAAAAAAAATTCTTCAATTAGTCAACTCATCTTCTGTATGTGCTAAACATGCGTTAATACAGTGTAAAGTAGTGCATAGGGTTCATATGTCTAAGGATAAACTAGCTCGTTATTATTCTCATATAAATCCTATATGCAATAGATGTCACTCTGAGATAGCTTCTTAAACTCATGTTTTGGTCATGTCCTTTTTTGAAAAAATATTGGAAAGATATTTTTGATACTATCTCAACCGTTTTGAATATTGATTTACAACCTCACCCTATTACTGCAATTTTTGGGTTACCGATGATAGAATCAAGTCATTTAACCTCTTCAGCTTGTCGGATGATTGCATTTCTTACATTAATGGCTAGAAGATCCATTTTGCTAAACTGGAAAGAGATTACTCCTCCCACCACATTTCAGTGGTTCTCTCAAACTATGTTGCATTTAAACTTGGAAAAAAATAGAAGTGTATTTATGATCCCTCTACTAAATTCAAAAAGACTTTTATTCAACATTTTCCTATGATCTAATTTGACCTTTTCCAAACTTATTCTACGTTTGTATTTCTTTTTAATATATGTTGAGAGGAACGGAGTCAACGACACTAATGGTTCCTTTTTTTTGATGTTACATAACAGCCTATGTCTTTTTTTTCTTAGTTTATTGATTTAGGTTAGATTTTTGGGGGGGTATATTTTTATTTTTTTTTCCTTTTTCATGATTTTTTAGATTTTTTTTGTTTTGTATATTACATCTGTATCCTGTATGATTGGGAGATTTACCACTCATGTGTCAACTGAGTTTATATTTAACTATGTTAACTATAACAATATATTCCCAATAACTTTGTATCAATATTATGGTATGTTTATTATTACGAAACTAATAAAAAAGATTGAAAAAGAAAAGGTTGCAATCTGTGCCATCTTCCAATTTAGAGGCAAAATTCCAATCTGTTTGGGGTCTCAGTGTCATTAGCAAGGTCAGCATTAATTGTCCATCTTGGAACCTCTCCCTCCCCCCCCAGAAAGAGGTGGTGCATCTCCTTTTCAAACCAGTGGACTTCTGGTGGAAGGTGCTCCATACTGTAGTTGGGCAGTGAGATCTGGAGTCAGATTTGATGAAGGACTAATGATATACTTCCAAGCCAAGGTGGTGAGCACTTTGGTGGGGGGAGGAACCTACAGGTGATAGCATTCCACATGCCTGAAGTCCTTTGCCTTTTTCAATGGTAGAGGTCACAAGTGCAAGAGGTGCTCTTAGAGTAGCCAAGGTGAGGCATAGCAGTGCATTTGTAGATGGTACACCAGAGCCATGGTATGTAAGTAATGAATTGAATGGTTTATGGTTGTGGGTGGGGTTCCATACAATCAAACTGCTTTATCCTGGATGGTATCAAGCTTCAGCTGTTGCTGCAGTTGCACATATCCAGACCAGTACTTGTGTTTATTGATTTATTAACTTATTGAGATATAACCCTAATGTATAGGCCCTTCTGGCCCTTAGAGACCAGCCGTGCCGCCCCCAATTTAATCACAGGACAATTTACAATGACCAATTCTTTCTTTCTTTTTAAATCTCTTTATTAATTTTTCCAAAATTATAAACAAAATAACAATGTCGATACAAAGAGATTGGAATAATCGTATTGTTAATACACATATACAAAAAAGATTTCAGATAACACAGGTATAATAGACTTCTAAACTCATGATGTAATTAATCATAAAGAAAAAAAAGAAATAAAAAAATACAAAGAAAAACCCCAAAAAGAAGAAAAAAACAACTAAATACTAAACCCAAAAAAGCAAATGGAACAAAACAGGGCTAAACCAATATCTTAAATCAAATACGTTCAGTAATGTTGTCAACTTCGCTCCTCTATTCATATATTTTAAGTTAATACGAAGAATTCGGAAAGGTCAGCTGTGTACATACGTCTATTGATGCTTCTGGACACATCTTCAGTGATGTTCCTGGAATCATCGGGTGTTTCGGGTCTTTCAACATCATACAACCTCCTCCAGGTGACCCAGCCGGGGTTGATCAGACCCCAGCTTGTGTCCAGATGGCTAGCTACTTATGACTCCATGGATCCCCTCTTTTGAGCCACAGCCATCTTGAGGCCCTGTCTGCCACATCGCTGGTACTGCAGATGGCTCTCCTCTTCCTCTCCCTCGATGCCCAAAATGCTGAAGGCTCTAACTAAAGAATCGGCTACGAATCCCCTACAACCAACCTCCACTGGGAGACACCTCGCTCTCCATCCAGCCTGCTGACAGTTGCTGACCAGTCCTGCATACTTGGAGAGCTTCCTTTCAAAGGCCTCCTCCAAGCTATCTTCCCTTGGGACTGTCAGCTCCAGCAGCACCACTTGCTTACTGGACTCAGACACTAGGACAATGTCTGGTCGCAGGGTGGTGGCTGCGATATGGTTGGGAAACTTCAGCCGCCCTTCGAGGTCCACCAACAGCTGTCAGTCCCTTGCAGAGGTCAGGATGCCTGCAGATGTTCTTTTGGCAGGTATTGGCTGCTCCCCAGCTCTGACAAAGGGAATGGTCTGCTTGGAGGGTCGGGACCGCTTCGCCCACTCAACTCCTGCGCTGACGGCTTCAGCGGTGGTCTTCAGTACCTGATCATGCCTCCACCTGTACCGTCCTTCACCAAGTGCCCTTGTGCAGCCGCTGGGGATGTGCTCCAGGGTTCCTCGCTTGGAGCACAGTGGGCATGCAGCTGACTCTGCCTTGCCCCATGTGTGCAGGTTTGATGGGCTTGGAAGCACATCGTACACTGCCTGGATGAGAAATTGGATGCGGTGTGGTTCGGCTTTCCAAAGATCAGCCCAGGTCACTTTCTTCTCAACTGCATTCTCCCATCTTGTCCAAGCTCCCTGTTGCTTCATTCCCACCGCCTTGCAGGCTCTCATCTCCTCCAGTACTGCTCTCACCTCCCCCTGAACTAGACGACACCTTTCCTTCCCTCTGGTGTCCATTTGGGGAGTTGGAAAGGATCCTAGCCCAGCTCGGCCTCGTATGACCACTCCCATCAGCCTCCTGTGACGCAGCCTCGCCTCTGCCTCCCAAACAGCTTCCTCTGCCCTCCACTTCCTGCCAGTACTTACTTGGATCCCTGCTCTAGCCACCTTTGGGTCACTTGAGACCCTATACTGTAGCACTTCTCTGGCTCTTGTTACCTTGAATTCTTCCTCCAAGGATTTGAAGGGCAGTTGCAGTATGTTGCGGTGTCCATAGACTGCGATGCTGCTCAGGCTCTTTGGAAGCCCCAGCCATCTCCTGAGGTGGTTGCTAACCCTCCTGTCTAAGGTTTCAACTGTCGAGATCGGAACTGCATAGACAAGGGCGGGCCACAGGATTCTGGGAAGAATGCCATGCTGATACACCCAGGCTTTAAACTTCCCAGGTAGGCCAGACTTGTCAAATTACATCATATGAAAATGTTGAATAAATGGTTTCCAAGTTTCTTCAAATTTAACTGAAGGATCAAAAATATCACTTTAATTCTTTCTAAATTTGAACACAATATAGTTTGGGAAAACCATTGGAATGTAGTAGGAAGATTGGTCTCCTTCCAGTTCAGTAAAATAGATCTTCTGGCCATTAAAGTAACAAATGCAATCATCCGACAGGCTGAAGAAGACAAAGATCTATGTTCTACCATTGGCAATCCAAAAATTGCCGTAATAGGATGGGGTTGTAAGCCAAAACATAGAACTGTTGAGATAATATCAAAAATACCTTTCCAATAGTTTTCCAAAAGAGGACAGGACCAAAACATACGAGTTAAAGAAGCCGCTTCAGAGTGACATCTGTCACAAATAGGGTTTATATGGGAATAAAAACGGGCTAATTTATCTTTAGACATATGGGCTCTATGCACTACTTTAAATTGTATTAATGTATGTTTAGCACATATAGAGGAAGCACTGACTAATTGAAAAATTATATCCCATTTCTCTATAGGTAGGCAAAGTTGAAGTTCCGTTTCCCATTCATTTTTAATTTTATCAGATATACCAGGCTGCAATTTCATAATTATATCAAAGATAGATGCTATTAATCCCTTCTGCCGAGGATTTAAACCTAAAATTTTATCAATGATATCAGTAGGGTATGAGGTTGGAAAGGTAGGCAACACTATTTTAAAAATTTCTTATTTTTATCTTAAAAAAATGGGATCTAGGCAAATCAAATTTCTTAGCTAACTGTTCAAAAGACATGAAACATTTATCCAGAAATAAGTCACGAAAACATGTTATACCTTTCGTTTTCCATATCAAAAAGGCTTGGTCCATAACCAAGGATTGAAAAAAAAATTAGATATAATAGGGCTTGATAATATAAATTTGTTCAAACCAAAAAATTTACGAAATTGAAACCATATTCGCAGTGTATGTTTAACTATTGGATTAACCATTTGTATATTCAATATAGATAGTACAAAAGGAAGTGAAGTTCCTAAAATGGAAGCTAAATAGAACCCTTGTACAGAGTAGCCTTCAAGGTTTACCCAATATGGGCTTGGAGTTATATTCCAATCTTGTGTCCAAAATATTAAATATCGAATATTAATTGCCCAATAATAAAATCTTAGGTTAGGCAGTGCTAAACCACCATCTTTCTTGGACTTCTGTAAATTATAGGCATCCATTAGTCTCCTGAGACCATGGATTTGCGCCTTGGAAGGTTTCCAGGGCACAGGCCTGGGCAAGGTTGTATGGAAGACCAGCAGTTGCCATGCTGCAAGTCTCCCCTCTCCATCCCACCGATATTGTCCAAGGGAAGGGCATTAGGATCCATACAGCTTGGCACCAGTGTCATCGCAGAGCAATGTGTAGTTAAGTGCCTTGCTCAAGGATACAACACACTGCCTCAGCCAAGGCTCGAACTAGCAACCTTCAGATCACTAGACGAAAGCCTTAACCACTAGGCCACAAGCCAACACTTCTGTAAATGGTTTTTACTTTACCTGGGATTTTTCTTCTGCCATATACAAGAGGAAATTTTGGAATCAATAGTAATAAAAAAGGATTTAGGAATAAAAATTGGCATCATTTGAAATAAATATAAATCAGACTGGATTTATTAAAAATCATTACTCTTTTTTTAATATTAGGAGATTAATGAACATTGTTTATTCTCCTTCACCCAGAATTCCAGAATGTGTTATTTTATTGGACGCTGAGAAAGCCTTTGATAGAGTTGAATGGACGTATTTATTTAACATCCTTGAGAAATTTAATTTTAGTCCAGTATTTATACCTTGGATTAAACTGATATATCTTCCTCCTTTGGCTTCGGTATTTACTAATAATCAAAGATCTCCCCTTTTTCATCTATTCCGTGTTACTAGGCAGGGCTGCCCTCTTAGTCCACTACTGTTCGATATTGCCTTGGAACCACTAGCTATTGCTATTCGTGACTCTCCTAATATACTTGGCATTACCCGTGGAAATGAGACTCATAAATTATCACTGTATGCAGATGATTTACTATTATATATTTCTAACCCAGGAAAATCTATTCGGGCAGTGTTAACTTTGCTTGCTCAGTTTAGTAGATTTTCTGGTTACAAACTGAATCTAGGTAAGAGCGAACTTTTTCTATTAAATATGCAGGTTTCCATTTATAGATGTTCTCCATTCAGAGTGACTACTGACTATTTTACTTAAATGGGAGTTATAATTACTAAGAGGCATAAGGACCTAATCAACTTCAACCTTTTACCATTAATTAATCAGGTTAAACAACTGATTACGAAGTGGTCCCCATTGTCTCTATCACTGATTGGCCGAATTAACGCTATTAAAATGATTATTTTACAATGACCAATTAACCAACGAACCAGTACACATTTGGACTGTGGAGCATCTGGAGGAAACCTACGCAGACTCAGGGAGAACAGACAAATTCCTTACAGGCAGCAGTGGGAATTCAACCCAGGTTGCTGGTACTGGAAAGCGTTGTGCTAACCACTACTCTACTGCACTGCCCCACATTCCATCACACTCAAAACGCTGGAGGAACTCAGCAGGCCAGGCAGCATCTATGGAAAAGACTAGTCAATGTTTGGGCTGAAACCCTTCGGCAGGACTGGGTTCTATGACACTATTCAGTTATGGCTTACAAATGATAGAAAGGTCTCGCAGTGTCAGAAGGCGAGTCGCTAACCTTCAGGGAGGTTAACATTGCTGAAGATCTATCATTGGCCCAATATATTGATGCAATTCTGAAGAAGGCACAAGTGACTCCCAGGACTTTGGTGTTAGGGATTTGGTAATGGTAATACTATTGAATAGCAAAGGTAGGTAGCTGAACTCTCTCTTGTTGCAGATGCTCATTGCCTGGAACTTGCTCACCACTTATCAACCCACATGCACACACGCACCAATGGATGGAATATCATCGGCAAACATCTCCACCTCTAGCTTTTTCATGAAAGGACATATACTGAAAATGACCATCTGAAAATGCTACACAGTTGTGACCGAGTGGGATGGTGGGCCAACAGCGAAGTGAGAATTACTAAAGAGACTATCCCTCAAAATACAAAATAGTTTTAAAAGTTCAGATTGCAAATTGCTGAAGATGATCCTTCAATTGCATGAATAAAGAGAGAATTCTTTCAACTAAAAAAGGGGCTGCCAAGATGAATTGAAGCTTTTCCTCTCTGTTTTAGTCACCATACTCAGCGTGACTGAGGAGTTGGTGCAAGGAGCAGGGTTTTACATTTTTGGATCATTGGGATCTCTTCTGGGGAAGGTGGGACCTGTACAGATTGGATGGATTGCACGTGAACTCGAAGAGGAGCAATATCCTTGCAGGTAGGTTTACTAGCATGGTTCGGGAGGGTTTAAACTAATCTGCAAGGGGGATGGGACCCGGAGCGATAGAGCAGTGGAAGAAGTGCATGGAGTAAAGCCAGGTCTAACATATAGAGAGGCTTTGAGGAAAGAGAAGCAGAATAAAGGGTGTAAAGGTAGTAAGGCAGAAGGGCTAAAGTGTGTATACCTCAATGCAAGAAGCATCAGGAATAAAGGTGATGAACTGAGAGCTTGGATATATACATAGAATTATGATGTAGTGGCCATTACAGAGACTTGGCTGGCACCAGGGCAGGAATGGATTCTCAATATTCCTGGGTTTCAGTGCTTTAAAAGGGATAGAGAGGGGGGAAAAGGGGAGGAGGGGTGGCATTACTGGTCAGGGATACTATTACAGCTACAGAAAGGGTGGCTAATGTAGCAGGATCCTCTTTTGAGTCAGTATGGGTGGAAGTCAGGAACAGGAAGGGAGCAGTTACGCTATTGGGGGTATTCTGTAGGCCCCCTGGTAGCAGCAGAGATACAGAGGAGCAGATTGGGAGGCAGATTTTGGAAAGGTGCAAAAATAACAGGGTTGTTATCATGGGTGACTTTAACCTCCCTAATATTGATTGGCACCTGATTACTTCCAAGGGTTTAGATGGGCCAAAGTTTGTTAAGTGTGTCCAGGACAGATTCCTGTCACAGTATGTGGACAGGCCAACTAGAGGGAATGCCATACTAGATCTAGTACTAGGTAATGAACCAGGTCAGGTCACAGATCTCTCAGTGGGTGAGCATCTGGGGGACAGTGACCACCGCTCCCTGGCCTTTAACATTATCATGGAAAAGAAAAGAATCAGAGAGGACAGGAAAATTTTTAATTGGGGAAGAGCAAATTATGAGGCTAGAACTTGCAGGTGTGAACTGGGATGATGTTTTTGCAGGGAAGTGCACTATGGACATGTGGTCGAAGTTTAGAGATCTCTTGCAGGATGTTAGGGATAAATTTGTCCCGGTGAGGAAGATAAAGAATGGCAAGGTGAAGGAACCATGGGTGACAAGTGAGGTAGAAAATCTAGTCAGGTGGAAGAAGGCAGCATATATGAGGTTTAGGAAGCAAGGATCAGATTGGGTCTATTGAGGAATATAGGGAAGCAAGAAAGGAGCTTAAGAAGGGGCTGAGAAGAGCAAGAAGGGGGCATTAAAAGGCCTTGGTGAGTAGGGTAAAGGAAAACCACAAGGCATTCTTCAATTATGTGAAGAACAAAAGGATGACAGGAGTGAAGGTAGGACTGATTAGAGATGAAGGTGGGAAGATGTGCCTGAAGGCTGTGGAAGTGAGCGAGGTCCTCAATGAATACTTCTCTTTGGTATTCACCAATGAGAGAGAACTTGATGACGGTGAGGACAATATGAGTGAGGTTGATGTTCTGGAGCATGTTGATATTAAGGGAGAGGAGGTGTTGGAGTTGTTAAAATACATTGGGACGGAATATTCCCCAGGCTGCTCCACGAGGTGAGGGAAGAGATTGCTGAGCCTCTGGCTAGGATCCTTATGTCCTCATTGTCGACGGGAATGGTACCGGAGGATTGGAGGGAGGCGAACGCTGTCCCCTTGTTCAAAAAAGGTAGTAGGGATAGTCCCGGTAATTATAGACCAGTGAGCCTTACCTCTGTGGTGGGAAAGCTGTTGGAAAAGATTCTTAGAGATAGGATCTATGGGCATTTAGAGAACCATGGTCTGATCAGGGACAGTCAGCATGGCTTTGTGAAGGGTAGATCGTGTCTAACAAGCCTGATAGAGCTCTTTGAGGAGGTGACCAGGCATACAGATGAAGGCAGTGCAGTGGATGTGATCTATATGGACTTTAGTAAGACATTTGACAAGGTTCCACACGGTAGGCTTATTCAGAAAGTCAGAAGGCATGGGATCCAGGGAAGTTTGGCCAGGTGGATTCAGAGTTGGCTTGCCTGCAGAAGGCAGAGGGTCGTGGTGGAGGGAGTACATTCAGATTGGAGGGTTGTGTCCCACAAGGATCTGTTCTGGGACCTCTACTTTTTGTGATTTTTATTAACGATCCAGATGTGGGGGTAGAAGGGTGGGTTGGCAAGTTTGCAGACGACACAAAGGTTGGTGGTGTTGTGGATGGTGTAGAGGATTGTCGAAGGTTGCAGAGAGACATTGATAGGATGCAGAAGTAGGCTGAGAAGTGGCAGATGGAGTTCAACCCGGAGAAGTGTGAGGTGGTACACTTTGGAAGGACAAACTCCAAGGCAGAGTACAAAGTAAATGGCAGGATACTTGGTAGTGTGGAGGAGCAGAGGGATCTGGGGGAACATGTCCACAGATCCCTGGAAGTTGCCTCACAGGTAGATAGGGTAGTTAAGAAAGCTTATGGAGTTCTAGCTTTCATAAGTCGAGGGATAGAGTTTAAGAGTCGCGATGTAATGATGCAGCTCTATAAAACTCTGGTTAGGCCACACTTGGAGTACTGTGTCCAGTTCTGGTCACCCCACTCTAGGAAGGATGTGGAAGCATTGGAAAGGGTACAGAGGAGATTTACCAGGATGCTGCCTGGTTTAGAGAGTATGGATTATGATCAGAGATTAAAGGAGCTAGGTCTTTACTCTTTGGAGAGAAGGAGGATGAGAGGAGACATGATAGAGGTGTACAAAATATTAAGAAGAACAGATAGAGTGCATAGCCAGCGTCTCTTCCCCAGGGCACCACTGCTCAATACAAGAGGACATGGTTTTAAGGTAAGGGGTGGGAAGTTCAAGGGGGATATTAGAGGAAGATTTTTTACTCAGAGAGAGGTTGGTGCGTGGAATGCACTGCCTGAATCAGTGGTGGAGGCAGGTACACTAGTGAAGTTTAAGAGACTACTAGACAGGTATATGGAGGAACTTAAGTTGGGGAGTTATATGGGAGACAGGGTTTGAGGGTCGGCACAACATTGTGGGCCGAAGGGCCTGTAATGTGTTGTACTGTTCTATGTTCTATAACAATAATGGCATTCCCACCAAATTCCCCAGAGTTCAGAAAAAACTGATACCCCTCTATGATATTCCGTGACATTATTGGGACAACATTTCCAATCCCACTACTCTGTCCAGTCATAACTGGTAATATCTGCATGTTTAACACCGAAAGAGTCAACAGATTCTGGAAATCCAGAGTAACACACACAAAATGCTGGAGAAACTCAGAAAGTCAGGCAGCATCTATGGATGGGAACAAACAGTCAATCTTTTGGGTTGAGACCCATCAGCAGTCCTGATGAAGGGTCTCGGCCTGAAATGTTGACAGTTCATTGCTCTGCATAGATGTTGCCTGACCTATCAAGTTCCTCCGCATAGTGAGCTTGTTCTGGTGGACCGTGTTTATTTATTGTTTACAGAAAGCACGTACCTCCTTCAAAACAAACTCAAACTGGGCGCTGTCTAACAATAGCTGGAAAAGCGTTTTTGGGTTGTATTTTGAGTCAGTTAAAACTTGATCCTTAATCTGCCGCAGACGTTTGTTGTTTGGGTCATACACTGTAAAAATAAGAAAAGTGGGATTGAATCGTTAAAAAGACTTGCATTTGTACAGCAACACTGACCTCCTCTTCAGGAAGCCACAAATTGTATTTTAGCTTCTTCGTAATTGATAGCTGGTTTATTACTGTTAAATATACAGTGAAAAGCTTTAGTTTGCATTCTGACAGACAAATCACTCAAATATATTGGTAAACACGAGGAATTCTGCAGATGCTGGAGATTCAAGCAACACACATCAAAGTTGCTGGTGAACGCAGCAGGCCAGGCAGCATATCTAGGAAGAGGTGCAATCCACGTTTCAGGCCGAGACCCTTCATCAGGGCTAACTGAAAGAAGAGCTAGTAAGAGATTTGAAAGTGGATCTCCCCTCCCCCTCCCACTTTCAAATCTCTAACTAAATACATTGGTATATTGCAATAACGCAAAAAATTAGAATGCAGTTACAGAAGTTTCAGAGTCACTGCTGCCATGGAGGAAACTGTGTTTACACTGTTAACTGCCATAATTAGAATCAAGGAACAACTTTATTCACCATATACTGTTCAAAAGGTAAAGGAGCAGAATTAGGTCATTTGGCCCATGGAGTCTGCTCTGCCATTTCATCATGGCTGATCCATTTCCCTCTTAGCTCTAATTTCCTGCTTTCTCCCCATATCTGTTCATGCTCTGAACAATCAAGAATCTATCAACCTCTGCCTTAATTATACCCAGTGACTTGGCCTTCACCACCACCTGTGGCAACGAATTCCACAGATTTACCACTCTGGCTAAAAAAATTCCTCCTCATCTCCATTCTAAATGGACATCCTTATATTCTAGACTGTGTCCTCTAGTCTTAGACTCTCCCACCAAAGGAAACATCCTCTCCACATCCACTCTACCAAGGCCTTTCAACATTTGATAAGTTTTAATGAGATCCCCCACATTCTTCTGATTTTCCATGAGTACAGGCCTGGAGTCATCAAATGCTTTTCATTTGAAAAGCACTTCAATCCCAGAATCATTTTCGTGAACCTCCTTTGAACCCTCTCCAACGTCAGTGCATTCTTTCCAAGAGAAGGGGCCCAAAGCTGCTCACAACACTGCAAGTGAGTTCTCACCAGTGCTTTATAAATCCTCAATATTACATCCTTGCTTTACATCTATACAGTATATTTACATATATTAGGGATTTGCTGTGGTGTATTGGTCAGGTACGTTAGACAACAACATTTATCAATCATAAACTGTTATAATCGGGCACCATTGTAGTGCAGCAGTTAGTGTGACCCTATTACAGATCGGGTCATCGGAGTTTGGAATTCAATTGTCTGTAAAGAATCCATACATCCTCGCTGTGACCATGTGGATTTCCTCCGGGTGCTCTAGCTTCCTCCCACAGTCCAAAGATGTTGGTTGGTTAATTGGTCATTGTAAACTGTCCTGTGATTAGGGTACGATTAAATCGGGGCTGCTGGGTGGTGTGGCTCAAAGGGCCGGTCCACACCGTATCTCTAAATAAATAAATGTCTGAAGAATAAAGAATTATTTCAAAAATAAATTTCAAAGTAAATATTATCAGAATACATACACATCACCATACACAACCCAGTTTCTTTTTCCTGTGGGCATACTTAGCAAATCTATAGAACAGTAAATGTAAGCAGGATCAATAAACAACGAACTCTGCAAATGCATTATAAATAAAGAGCAAAAAATAAGAAAAACATGAAACAACAAAATAAAGAGTCCTTAAAGTGAGATCATTGGTGTGGAGACATCTCAATAGTGCAGTTATCCCCTTTTGTTCAAGAGTCTGATAGACAATAGACAATAGGTGCAGGAGTAAGCCTTTCAGCCCTTCGAGCCAGCACCACCATTCACTGTGATCATGGCTGATCATCCACAATCAGTACCCTTTTCCTGCCTTCCCCCCATATCGCTTTACTCCACTATCTTTAAGACCTCTAACTCTTTCTTGAAAGAATCCAGAGAATTGGCCTCCATTGCCTTCTGAGGCAGAGCATTCCACAGAACCACAACCCTCTGTGTGAAAAAGTTTTCCCTCAACTCCGTTCTAAATGGCCTACCCCTTATTCTCAAATTGTGGCCTCTGGTTCTGGACTCCCCCAAAATCAGGAACATGTTTCCTGCCTCTAGCATATCCAATCCCTTAATAATCTTATATGTTTCAATCAAATCCTCTCTCATCTTTCTAAATTCTAGCGTATACAACCCCAGTCGCTCCATTCTTTCAACATATGACAGTTCCGCCATCCTGGGAACTAACCTCGTGAACCTACGCTGCACTCCCTCAATAGCTAAAATGTCCTTCCTCAAATCTGGAGACCAAAACTGTACAGAATACTCCAGGTGTGGTCTCACCAGGGCCCTGTACAACTGCGGAAGGACCTCTTTCCTCCTATACTCAACTCCCCTTGTTATGAAGGCCAAAGTGCCATTAGCTTTCTTCACTGCCTGCTGTACCTGCATGCTTACTTTCAGTAACTGATGAACAAGGCCACCTAGATCTCATTGTACTTCCCCTTTTCCTAACTTGACACCATTCAGATAGTGAATGGTGTTCTTGCCACCAAAGTGGATAACCTCACATTTATCCACATTAAACTGCATCTGCCATGCATCTGCCCACTCACCCAACCTGTCCAAGTCACCCTGCATTCTCATAACATCCTCCTCACATTTCACACTGCCACCCAGCTTTGTGTCATCTGCAAATTTGCTAATGTTACTTTTACTCCCTTCATCTAAATCATTAATGTATATTGTAAACAGCTGTGGTCCCAGCACCGAGCCTTGTGGTACCCCGCTAGTCACTGCCTGCCATTCTGAAAAGGACCCGTTAATCCCTACTCTTTGTCTCCTGCCTGCCAACCAATTTTCTATCCATGTTAGTACCCTAACCCCAATACCATTTGCTCTAATTTTGCACACTAACCTCCCATGTGGGACCTTATCAAAGGCTTTCTGAAAGTCCAGGTACACTGCATCCACTGGCTTTCCCATGTCTATTTTCATAGTTACATTCTCAAAAAATTCCAGAAAATTAGTCAAGCATGATTTCCCCTTCGTAAATCCATGCTGACTCAGACCTATCCTGCCACTGCTATCCAAATATGCCGCTATTTCATCTTTTATAATTGATTCCAGCATCTTCCCCATCACTGATGTCAGACTAACTGGTCTATAATTGCCTGTTTTCTCTCTCCCTCCTTTCTTAAAAAGTGGGATAACATTAGCGACCCTCCAATCCGCAGGAACTGATCCTGAATCTATAGAACATTGGAAAATGATTACCGATGCGTCCACGATTTCTAGAGCCACCTCCTTAAGTACCCTGGGATGCAGACCATCAGGCCCTAGGGATTTATCAACCTTCAGTCCCATCAGTTTACCCAACACCATTTTATGCCTGATGCGAATTTCCTTCAGTTCCTCTGTTATCCTAGGTCCTCTGGCCACTATTACATCTGGGAGATTGTTTGTGTCTTCCCTAGTGAACCTAATGTACCTGTTCAGCTCGTCTGCCACTTCCTTGTTCCCCATAATAATTTCACCTGTTTCTGTCTTCAAGGGCCCTACTTTGGTCTTAACTAATTTTTTCCTCTTCGCACACCTAAAGAAGCTTTTACTATCCTCCTTTATATTCTTGGCTAGCTTGCCTTCGTACCTCATCTGTTCCCCCCATATTGCCTTTTTAGTTACCTTCTGTTGCTCCTTAAAAGTCTCCCAATCCTCTGGCCTCTCACTCATCCTTGCTATGTTATACTTTCTCTCTTTTATTTTTATACTGTCCTTGACTTCCCTTGTCATCCACGGTCGCCCCTTACTTCCCTCAGAATCTTTCTTCCTCTTTGGAATGAACTAATCCTGCACCTTCTGTATTATTCCCAGAACTTCCTGCCATTGTTTCCACTGTCATCCCTGCTAGGGTATCTTTCCAGTCAACTTTGGCCAGCTCCTCCCTCATGGGTCCATAGTCCCCTTTGTTCAACTGTAATAATGACACTTCTGATCTTCCCTTCTCCCTCTCAAATTGTAGATTAAAACTTATCATATTATGGTCACTACCTCCTAATGGCTTCTTTACCTCGAGTTCCCTTATCAAATCTGGCATTACACAACACTAAATCCAGAATTGCCTTCTCCCTGGGAGGCTCTAATACAAACTGCTCTAAGAATCCATCTCTGAGGCACTCCACAAACTCCCTTTCTTGGGGTCCATTGCCAACCTGATTTTCCCAGTCTACCTGCATGTTGAAATCCCCCATAACAACCGTAGAATTACCTTTGCGACGTGCCAATTTTAACTCTTGATTTAACTTGCACCCTATATCCAGGCTACTGTTTGGGGGCCTGTAGATAATTCCCATCAGGGTCTTTTGTGCCCTTACAGTTTCTCAGTTCTATCCATACTGACTCTACATCTCCTGATTCTATGTCCCCCCTCGCAAGTGACTGATTTTCATTCTTCACCAACAGAGCCACCCCAACCCCTCTGCCAACCTGTCTGTCCTTTCGATAGGATGTATATCCCTGAATATTCATTTCCCAGCCCTGGTCCTCTTGCAGCCATGTCTCTGTTATTCCCACAACATAATACTTGGCAATTTCCAACTGAGCCTAGAGCTCATCCACTTTATTTCTTATACTCTGTGCATTCATATATAATACTTTTAATCCTTTTAAAGTAATACTTTTACTCCCCTCACCTTTCACATCGATTCCTATTGCACTTGGCCATACTCTCCGATCCCTTCCTGAGCTTTCTGCCCCTTTAATTCTGTTGTCTTTCTTAACTTTTCTTATTCTTTCTTTCCCTTTAACTCCATCCTTATATTTCCAGTTCGTCCCCTCCCCGCCACTACTTAGTTTAAACACACCCGTGTAGCAGTGGCAAACCTGCCTGCCAGAACACTGGTCCCACGTCTGTTAAGGTGCAACCCGTCCCTTCTGTACAATTCATCCTTACCCCAAAACAGATCCCAATGGTCCAAGAATCTAAATCCCTGTTTCCCACACCAGCTCCTCAGCCACACATTCAGATCCCCTATCTCCCTGTTCCTGTCATCTCCAGCACAAGGAACTGGAAGCAAACCCGAGATAACCACCCTGGAGATCCTGCTTTTCAGCCTTCTTCTGAGTTCTCTGTAGTCACGCTGCAAAATGTCTCTCATCTTCTTCCCAACGTCATTTGTGCCTACATGCACCACCACCTCCGGCTGATCACCTTCTCCCTTGAGGATGCCCTGCAATCGGTCCGTGATATCCCAGATCCTGGCACCAGGGAGGCAACACACCATCCTTAAATCCCGCCTGTTGCCGTAGAAACCCCCATTTGTACCTCTCACTATGGAGTCCCCTACTACCACGGCTCTGCCTGACGTCTGTCTCCTTGGCTTTGTTTCAGCGCCAATTTTTGACTCACAGACCCGTCCGCCCCTCAGACTGGCACGGTCTTCTGTCCCGACAGCTTCCAAGAGGGTGAACCTGTTTTCAAGAGGCACATCCCCCGGGGTCTCCTGTACTCCAAGCATCCATCCCTTCCTCATCGTCGCCCTCCTTCTCTCCCGGTATCTTCGGTGTAATGATCTTGCTGCAGGTCCAGTCCAGAAAAATATCTGTTTCCCGGATGAACCTGAGGTCATCCAGTTGCCTCTCCAGTGCCTCAACACAGTCCTTCATGAGCTGAACCTGGGTACACACTTTCCACATTTCTAGCAGCCAGAGGCACCGTCAACATCCCTGACCTCCCACATCATGCAAGCAGCACACTGAATCAGTTGACCTGTCATTTCTTCACCAAGTCCCCGGAGCCTGATGGAATATTCCCCAGGCTGCTCCACAAGGCGAAGGAAGAGATTGCTGAGCCACTGGCTAGGATCTTTATGTCCTCGTTGTCCACAGGAATGGTACCGGAGGATTGGAGGGAGGCAAATGTTGTCCCCTTGTTCAAAAAAGGTAGTAGGGATAGTCCGGGTAATTATAGACCAGTGAGCCTTACGTCTGTAGTGGGAAAGCTGTTGGAAAAGATTCTCAGAGATAGGATGGGCATTTGTTTTTTTTTTATGCAGAGAATGGTGAGTTCATGGAATGAGCTGCTGGCTATGGTGGTGGAGGCAGACACAACAGGATATTTTAAGAGTGTCTTAGATAGTTTCATGGGCTTAGGAAAATAAAGGGCTATGTGTAACCCTAGGTAATTTCTAAAGTAAGTCCATATTCTGCACAGCATTCTAGGCCGAAGGGCCTGTATTGTGCTGTAGGTTCTCTATATTTCTACGTGCTCATTGATTGGGAGGGCTTTACCTGTGATGTGCTAGACCCAATCCACTTTTGAGTTAGAGGTTGAAGTACAGATATGGAATAAAATGTGCATAAATAGATAAATATCAGCATGAATTAACAATAAGCTCCTGACCAAAGCATCAGTTTTAATCATGTTGAGTGAAGGACAATACTGCCTGTGACTTTGAATATAGCAGCCTTGCTCTGCCTTTATGTGACAGCTTGAACCTCAACCTGAAGCCTCATCTGTAGAAGGGCAGTTCCAATGTCTAGCACTTACTCTCTCAATGAACACTAGAATGATGGCCTCTACTCTTGTGGGAGAGAGACTTGAACTCAAAAACCTCTGAGTGCACACTCAGGCAGATTAGCACTTTTCACTATTCAACAAATTGCTACTTTTGGCTTATAAATGTATTTTTCATCAAAACAAGAAGCTTGGTTCAAGTTCCACATATCTCAATGGGTAAATATTCTTCTCTCCACTTATATAACATTTTTATGAATTGCAACCAAAACTTTATGTCTACAAGTCATCTATTCATACTATCCTTTGGCCTTAACAGTCACATACTTAAAGATATTGATTGCAACATTTCAATGGCAAACCCAACCATCTTCCTTAGGCACAAATTAGTCCAAAGACAAGTCCCCCTAGAGACACTTCCTTATGCACCCTCTCAAGTGAGCAAGGCATGGACAGGGCTTAATGCTCAATCCGATTGGCTGGGGTCTGAATTGTCTATTCCTGATTAGTTAGTGTGAACTGGCCTTGTTCTGATTGGTTAATTTTTTTACACTAAACCCTCTTTGGAAATGCGTGGTCCCAGACTGGAGCTAACTCAACACTCTTAGAACCTACATACATTTAGGTCCCCACATGCTCCATTTCTCGTGATTCCCTTATCTTTCTCTTGTAGGCATTCTCTTCCTTGCCAAGGACATTGGCCTCATCAAACCTTGGGCTACATGAGCATGATAGGCAGTGTTCAGCAATCCCACTTTGTTCTGCTCTCACATTTTTTAAGGCACTCTCGTGTTCTACTATCCTGGTCTTCAATGGCCTTCCAGTCTCACCAATAAATACTTTTTGTCACGGTGATAGAGGTATGGAGTACACAACTCTCTGGCACAGTTCTTTAGGTTTTCTAGGTGTCACTTTACTTAGCCTTTTTCTAATTGAGTCTGCACATCTTGGTATTAACTGGACACCATATTTTAGCAAACTTGTCTTAGCTTTTCAGTTAAGTTACCACTCTATGGCACAATAACCGTTCAGTCTGGAGGTAGTCTTTGTGGCGGTGTTGTGTTGCATTCCATTACTTTCTCAGTTTATGTGGAGAGGGTAGCCATTTTTCTTGAATGCTTCTCTGATTTTCTTGCACTCTTCCTCCTTTACAGCTCTAGTTGTAGGATTTGTCCTTAAAAGAAAATCAACCAGAGCAAGGCCAATTCAAACTAACCAATCAGGAATAGGCAATTCAGATCCGGCCAATCAGGATCGAACCAAACAGTCCTAACAATGCCCTGCTCACTCTAGGACAGACAACCCCAATAGGCGGACTGCGGGCCAGGTCCGGACCACAAGAACCAAATGTCTGGACCGCACCGACCCACTGGCACTTACATGAATGTACCTGTCATAACATGTAAATAAAGCGCACGCTGCTCTAATTTATTATAACCTCATCCCACACCATACACTTGACCTACGCCCCCATAGAGCGCACAACCTACTGCACACTCTCTACAGTCCTCGACTAGACAGTGGCACGCACCAGCTACCCACCTGTCAACTAAGAAGCGAATCTGTCATCTAAGCGAATTGTTACCAGCAGTAAGTCACAGACCCTAAACCAAGAACAACATGGCTTGCGCGAAAAACTGGAAAGTTGACAAGGAAAACAGTCAGTTCAAATCTGACTGGACTGATCGGTTTTGTTTTATTTTACCGGACCATGCCAATACTAAACCAACATGCTTAATATGCATTTTAATTCCACATCCCATTCCCATTCTGACATGTCTATCCACGGCCTCCTCTACTGTAAAGATGAAGCCACGCTCAGGTTGGAGGAACACCACCTTATATTCCGTCTGGGTAGCCTCCAACCTGATGGCATGAACACTGACTTCTCTAACTTCCGCTAATGCCCCACCCTCCCCCTTGTACCCTATCCGTTATTTATTTTTATACACACATTCTTTCTCTCACTCTCCTTTTTCTCCCTCTGTCCCTCTGACTATACCCCTTGCCCATCTTCTGTTCCCCCCACCCCATCTTTCTCCCTGGGCCTCTATGATCCTCCAATATCCCCTTTGTCAATCACCTGTCCAGCTCTTGACTCCATCCCTCCCCCTCCTGTCTTTTCCTATCATTTTGGATCTCCCCCTCCCCCTCCCACTTTCAAATCTCTTACTAACTCTTCCTTCAGTTAGTCCTGACGAAGGGTCTCGGCCCGAAACGTCAACTGTACCTCTTCCTAGAGATGCTGCCTGGCCTGCTGCGTTCACCAGCAACTTTAATGTGTGTTGCTTACTATGCACGCAGTCCGTAGCTGTCTGCAAACCAGAAAATCTAAAGCGGCACTTGAACACTATGCATGCTGCCAGTTTTAATGCCAACTACCCTGCAAAATCAGACCAACGCAAACAAAAAATTGCAAATACGGTAACATCATACAAGCACTGTGTTTCTACTATCTGTACGTCAACATCTGCACAAGAGAGCGCAACAGCTGCATCACTGCATGTGTCATGGAATCTTGCCAAAGCTAAGAAGCCATTCGCTGATGCCGAGTTGATTAAAACATGTGCACTTGATATGGCTGGCGAAGTTTTAAGTCATGATGAGAAAATCAAGAAAACAGTTGTGGAGCTATTAAAGACGGTGCCATTGTCAGCTATTGCCACAACAGAATACAGGCCCAACATCAGAAGGATTGCCTCATCCTGTTGCTGTCACTTCTCTCACTGATTGGTGAGTGAATCAATTTTTTTTGTCCATTTGTCAATCTTATTGTGGTATAATAATATTATAGCAACAATATTACTGATAATTTCATTTATAGCTACACTTCATACTTCAAATGCTACATAGCTTAATTAAAAAGAACAAATAGATTAAATGAGAGAACAGAAAGAGTGGAAAAGGCAGTACTACTAAAACTCTTCATGTGGAAGAGAAGTGGTGAAGACTCAAACAACAGGAATTCTGCAGATGCTGGAAATTCAAGCAACACACATCAAAGTTGCTGGTGAACGCAGCAGGCCAGGCAGCATCTCTAGGAAGAGGTACAGTCGACGTTTCAGGCCGAGACCCTTCCAGGACTAACTGAAAGAAGAGCTAGTAAGAGATTTGAAAGTGGGAGGGGGAGGGGGAGATCCAAAATGATAGGAGAAGACTGGAGGGGGAGGGATGGAGCCAAGAGCTGGACAGGTGATTGGCAAAGGGGAGAAAAAGAATGTGTGTATAAAAATAAATAACGGATGGGGTACGAGGGGGAGGTGGGGCATTAACGGATGTTTGAGAAGTCGATGTTCATGCCATCAGTTTGGAGGCTACCCAGATGGAATATAAGGTGTTGTTCTTCCAACCTGAGTGTGGCTTCATCTTTACAGTAGAGGAGGGTGTGGACAGACATGTCAGAATGGGAATGGGATGTGGAATTAAAATGTGTGGCCACTGGGAGATCCTGCTTTCTCTGGCGGACAGAGTGTAAGTATTCAGCAAAGCGGTCTCCCAGTCTGCGTCGGGTCTCGCCAATATATAGAAGACCACATCGGGAGCACCGGACGCAGTATATCACCCCAGCCAACTCACAGGTGAAGTGTCGCCTCACCTGGAAGGACTGTCTGGGGCCCTGAATGGTGGTAAGGGAGGAAGTGTAAGGGCATGTGTAGCACTTGTTCCGCTTACAAGGATAAGTGCCAGCAGGGAGATCAGTGGGGAGGGATGGGGGGAGACGAATGGACAAGGGAGTCGCATAGGGAGCGATCCCTGCGGAAAGCGGGGGGAGGGAAAGATGTGCTTAGTGGTGGGATCCCGTTGGAGGTGGCGGAAGTTACAGAGAATAATATGTTGGACCCGGAGGCTGGTGGGGTGGTAGGCGAGGACCAGGGGAACCCTATTCCTAGTGGGGTGGTGGGGGGATGGAGTGAGAGCAGATGTGCGTGAAATGGGGGAGATGCGTTTGAGAGCAGAGTTGATGGTGGAGGAAGGGAAGCCCCTTTCTTTAAAAAAGGAGGACATCCCCCTCGTCCTGGAATGAAAAGCCTCATCCTGAGAGCACATGCGGCGGAGACGGAGGAATTGCGAGAAGGGGATGGCGTTTTTGCAAGAGACAGGGTGAGAAGAGGAATAGTCCAGATAGCTGTGAGAGTCAGTAGGCTTATAGTAGACATCAGTGGATAAGCTGTCTCCAGAGACAGAGACAGAAAGATCTAGAAAGGGGAGGGAGGTGTCAGAAATGGACCAGGTGAACTTGAGGGCAGGGTGAAAGTTGGAGGCAAAGTTAATAAATTCAACGAGCTCAGCATGCGTGCAGGAAGCAGCGCCAATGCAGTCGTCGATGTAGCGAAGGAAAAGTGGGGGACAGATACCAGAATAGGCACGGAATATAGATTGTTCCACAAAGCCAACAAAAAGGCAGGCATAGCTAGGACCCATGCGGGTGCCCATAGCTACACCTTTAGTTTGGAGGAAGTGGCAGGAGGCAAAGGAGAAATTAAGAGTAAGGACTGAATTCCACTAGACGGCGCAGAGTGGTGGTAGAGGGGAACTGATTAGGTCTGGAATCCAAAAAGAATTGGAGAGCTTTGAGCCCTTCCTGATGGGGGATGGAAGTATACAGGGACTGGACATCCATGGTGAAAATAAAGCAGTGGGGGCCAGGGAACTTAAAATCATCGAAAATTTTAAGAGCGTGAGAAGTGTCACGAACGTAGGTAGGAAGGGATTGAACAAGGGGGGATAAAACCGTGTCGAGGTATGCGGAAACGAGTTCGGTGGGGCAGGAGCAAGCTGAGACAATAGGTCTACCAGGACAGGCAGGTTTGTGGATCTTGGGTAGGAGGTAGAAACGGGAAGTGCGGGGTGTGGGAACTATAAGGTTGGTAGCAGTGGATGGGAGATCCCCTGAGCGGATAAAGTCGGTGATGGTGTGGGAGAATGGCCTGGTGCTCCTTAGTAGGGTCACGATCGAGAGGTAAATAAGAGGAGGTATCCGCGAGTTGTCGCTGTGCCTCGGCAAGGTAGAGGTCAGTACGCCAAACTACAACAGCACCCCCCTTATCGGCGGGTTTAATAATAAGGTTGGGATTAGTGTGGAGGGAGTGGAGAGCAGAGCGTTCCGAAGGAGTGAGGTTGGAATGGGAACAAGGTGTGGTGAAGTCGAGACGGTTGATGTCCCGTTGGCAGTTAGTGATAAAGAGATCCAGAGCAGGCAGAAGTGGTGAAGACTACCATGTTTTGTGTGTGTGTGTGTGTGTGTGTGTGTGTGTGTGTGTGTGTGTGTGTGTATATATACGCGCGCATGTATTTTAAGTCCCAGATAAGTTCTCAATGTGACAGCTGACAGTTGTGATAGCTAGAATCAGAATTAAATGGTTGGTTTTGGACTTATTTTGTTTCAAGAGTGCATTCTTTTTCTTGTGTGACCCACAACACAGGCTTTGAGAATCCTAGGCCTAAATTATTACTGCTGCTGCTGCTACTACTACTACTACTAATAATAAATAATAATAATGGTAATAGCAACAACATCTGCCCATAAAACAACTTACTGGCGCAATGAAAAAAAACCCTGGACGTTTTGGCCCTTGGCTTGGCACGCTTGACATAATTTGGTCCTTATGGAAAACTAATTGGGGAACCCTGCTCTCGGAGGTATCTCTAAGGAGACATCATTTGACTAACTTATGCCTGAGGAAAACGGTCAGGTTTAACCATAAGAAATATTGCAATCAGTATCTGTGAGTATGTGACTGTTAAGGCCAAAGGATAGGTTTGATAACCAGTCACAAAGCTTCCATAGTCAGTTACAAGTCATCCACATACAGGTGGCTCTCACACTGTAGACATCAAACATCAGTTTGCCATATTTGTTACAGAAACACAGTCCACCCTATAATGGGTGCCACTGTACCACAGCAGTTAGCGTGACACTACTACAACTCAGGGCGTTCCAGACTTCGGATTCAATTCCAGCGCTGTTCTGTAAGGAGTCCCTGTACTTCCTCCCCATGGAACACATGGGTTTTCCCCAGGTGCTCCGGTTTCCTCCCACAGCCCAAAGATGTAACCAGGTAGGTTAACTGACCATTGCAAATTGTCCCGTGATTAGGTTAGGTTTGATCAGGGTTGTGGGGTTGCTGGGGCAGTGTGGCTCCAAGGGCCAGAAGGACCAACTCTGCACTGTATCACCAAATAAATAAGCAAACATACAAACAAACTGCCTATTCCAAAAGCTCCCATCTGGAAAGCAATATAGAGCTACTGAAACCAAAACTTCACATCATTCCCCCAGCCAGTTAATTTGATCAACCATTCTAGTTAGCCAACCCCACTCCCCTCTATTACCTCAGTAACTATCTGCACTGTATACACTTTAAACCACTTTTTAGTAATGCTGTTTATATTTTAAATACATGCCAGTATTTAGGTATTTTTATACATTTTATTCCATATTCATACTTTAAACCTCTTTAATCTTATCTAATTCTCTATTCTTTAGAATTGTTGAATGTTGTTTTTGTTGCATGTCACACCAACACCACAGCAAATTTCTAATACATGTAAATATATATGGTGGATGAAGTTGATGCTTGAAAGATTGCTTTAAGACCATAAGACAAAGGAGCAGAATTAGGCCATTCAGCCCATCTAGTCTGCTCTACCATTCAATCATGGATAATTGATTATCTTTCTCAACCCCAGTCTACTACTATCCTAGCAATAGGGTTGAACCAATAAAATGCAGAGATCCTTAATGACAGAATAACACACAAATACATGGGACCAAGTCAGCACATGTGCAAATCCACGCAGCGGTTTGGACTCCTTCCATGAAGACAGGGTCAGGAGCTCTCACCAAACCCAGGCTGTACCACTTAAGTGGTTGCTCAGACTTTCAAGAAACCATAATGGAGAGCCAATATTGGAAATCAGATTGCCCAATGAACCCAGCATCTGGTTACAACTCACCAGCAGCTGTGAATATCCCACAGAATGTACAATACTTTATAATCAGACTCAGATTAATTTATCACGTGTACGTGGAAACACACAGTGAAAACTGTTGTTTACGTTAACAACCAACACACCCAAGGATGTGCAGGGGGGGGGAGGGGGAGGTGGCAGTATCGCCACACATTCCAGTGGCAACATAGCTCGCCCACCATGTCCAGCGGAACACCACCAGCAAAACAAGCCCTATTTCTCCCTCCCTCCCATCCATGTGCAAATACAGTACTCCAACTCCAGAACAATCCATCTCTAGCCTCAGGTGGTCTCCAAATTCCACAGCCAACTCGCAGACTCAGGGCTCCAGCCATTGAGCCTCGATGCCCGGACTTCAGATTGACCTTCAGGATTCAATCTTTGGTCTTGACCCCAGGATTCGCCAATGACGATGAATGAGAACCCCAAACACCAGTCCCTGAACTATGGGCTCCTCTCCCGAATTTGCTTACCAGCCCTCATTCTTCCTGCCCACATGGAACTCTAATCCCAGAACCCGCCACAACCTGCTGACCTGGGATGATCTCCAGGTCCTTATCCTTGCTGATCTGACCACAGATGTCCTTTGTCACAAGTCCACATAGCTGGCCTTCAAACACAGAGCTAACTCCTACACTATGACCCAACCTCTAACTCCACTACATCCTTGTTCCTAAGCCCTACCCTGACCCCTAACTCCCTTGTCTGTCCTTAAAACCCTACAAACATAAAAAACTACTAAATCTGAACCACAACCTCAATGGAAACTGCACCTCAGCACCATCTTGACCAGAAGAGTTGTCTTCCAAGAGTCACAAATTTCTCTGAACATTTGAACAAACGATCATAGGCCATTTGTTTTATAAACAAAACTTCAAGGAGAAAGAAAGATTTCTGTATTTAACTAATGCAAGTCAGACCTTGCATAGCTGGCAGAAATTAATGACTGATCTGGTGCCAGAACATCAATTTAGTTCCCAACGTACTTTCTTTGACACCTACCCAAATCAGCAGTGTGGAGCATCAGCCAGCGAATGGTTACATTACAATCCCTCAGGCAGTTGAGTAGTTTAGGAATGTGATCCAGCACATAATCTTCTCTCAAGAAGCCCTCCTTTAGAAACTGCTGCACTTGCTGGCGCAGGCTGTCAACGCTCATACCATATCGACTAGCCTAGAAAAGAAACCCCACATCAAAACAAGCAGCAACCACCAACCATTCCAACTGAGGAAGCTAGTGGGAATGACATTAGCCATACAGCAGGAAAGCATGACTTCTGACCAAGTCAAGTTTTTGTTATTTAACTACATACATGGATACTGCCAAACAAGACAATGTTTCTCCAAATCAGGATGTAAAGCACAGTAGTACACTTAACACATATGCAACACACAATAACCTAGTAAGAATTAAATCTACAAATGAATCATGCATATATAGACAAGGAAAGGTGCATAAATTAAATACTATAGGGTACAGTACAAATTATCCAGTGACACTTCAAACATGATGCGACAGAGAGTTCAGAAGTCTAATGGCCTGAGGAGAGTCTATGGTTGTCTATGCCCACCACGATGAACCCACTTACACCAATTATAAACCAATCCCCACTTTCCCATCAACTCTTCCCCAGACTTAACCACTCACTTATAGACTACACAAACCGATCCTGGGATTGAAAGGGCTTATGTATGAGGAGCATTTGCTTTGCAACACACACACAAAATGCTGGAGGAACTCAGCCAGTCAGGCAGTATCTATGGAAATAAACAAACAGTTGGTGCTTCAGGCAGAGACCCTTCATTGTGACTGGAAAAGGAAGAGGAAAGAAGCCAGAATAAGAAAGTTGGGGGAGGGGAAGGAGTACAAGCTGACAAGTGATAGGTGAAGCCAGGTGTGTGAAAGAAGGGGGATGAAGTAAGAAGCTACAAGGTGATAGGTGGAAAAGTTAAAGGGCTGGAGTAAAAGGAATCTGATAGGAGAGAAGAGTGGACCATGGGAGAAAGGGGAGGAGGAAGGGCACCAGGGGGAGGTAATAGGCAGGTGAGGAGAAGACGACAGTTAAGAGGAGGGCCAGAGTGGGGAACTGTAAAAGAGGGAAGAGGGAGACAGGACGTTTGTTTAATGGCTCTAGGCCTGAACTCACTGGAGGTCAGAAGAATGAGTGAAGAACTATTGAATATTGAAAGGCCTAGATAGAGTGGACGTGGACAGGATATTTCCAATAGTGGGGGAGCCTAGAACCAGGGAGCACAGTCTCAGAATAGTACATCTCTTTAGAACACAGATGAGGTGGAATTTCTTTAGCCTGAGGGTGGTGAACATGTGGAAGTCATTGCCATGGACAGTTGTGGAGACCAAGTCACTGAGTATATCTAAAGCGGAGGTTGATAGGTTCTTGATTAGTCAGTGCATCAAAAGTTATGGGGAGAAGGCTGGAGAAAGGGGTTGAGAGAGATAATAAATCAGCCATCCAGGAAAGGCAGAGCAGACCCAATGGGCCAAATGGCCTAATTTTGCTCCTGTCTTATGGTCTAATCAAGTCATGACAGGAAACATTAGAATACAAAGCACATCAACTACAACATGGTAGAGCTTCATACCTGTTCCCTGATGTTTGCCTGCTCCAGTGTGTAATGCAAAGCTGTCTTCGCCGCTTTGTATGGTTCCCAAGCTTCAATCAGATTGACAGTGATCCCCATGTAAATACTTATTACCTGAAGGGAGAAACAGAAACCCAAACACTTATTTCTTGCCTTAGCACACTCATCTAGCTCAAAGTAAATTTATTATTAAAGTACATATATGTCACCATGTACAACCCTGAGGTTAATTTTCTTGCAGGCATTCACAGTAGAACAAAGAAATACAATAGAAACAATAAAAAATTACGAAGATTGACAAACAGCCAGTGTGTAAAAGAAGACAAACCAGACAGACAGACAGAACTAAGAATTTGAGATATAGAGTCCTTGAAAGTGAGTCCATAGGTTGTGGAGTCAGTTCAGAGTTGAGGTGAATGAAGTTATCCACCACACAGGTTCAGTAGCCTGATGATTGTAGGGTAGTAACTGTTCCTTAACCTGGTGGGCTCCTGTACCTTCTTCCCGATGGCAGCAGTGAGAAGAAAGCATGGACTGGATGGTGGGGATCCTTGATGGTTGACGCTGCTTTCTTCAGCAGCACTCACAAGTTGTACTCAAGGGCTTTTCCTTTGATGGGACAGTGCTATATCCATGACGTGTTGCAGGTTTTTCCGTTCTTGGGCACTGGTGTTTCCATATCAGGCCGTGATGTTCACCATCATGTTTGAAACATCAAAAACACTTGAGTAAATACAAAGCACCAAGGGACATCTTGAAGTCACATAAGGAGGACTTGCAAAACAAACTGCTGTATTAGTGTTACCCATGTTTTAGAAGAACTCTTTAACTGGTGCTCATGTTCTGCAGAGGGCTGTAGACTCAACCAGCTCCACCATGGCCAGTGGCCTCCCCAGCATCAGTGACATCTTCAAAAGGCGATACCTCAGGAAGGTGGCATCCATCATTAAGGATTCCATCATCCACCACATGCCCTCTTCACATTGCTACCATCAGGCAGGTGGTATACGAGGCTGAAGACCCACACTCAACTTTTTAGAACTAGCTTTATTCACCTCTGCCATCAAATTTCAGAATTATGTTAAACATCAGTGGCATATGTCATGAAATTTGTTGTTTAGCAGTGGCCCCTCCATACCAGACGGTGATGCAAACAATTAGAATGCTCTCCATGGTCCATCTGTAGAAATTGCTAGAGTGCTGGTGACATACCAAGTCTCCTTAAACTCCGAATGAAATATACCTCCTATATACAGTATGTTGGGCTAAAGAGGTTTGTGAATGGACAATTAACCTTGAACACTACCTCCATACCTTTTTTTTGCAATACTTACATGATTTTATAATATATTTATTATAATTTATGGCATAGTTTATGTATTGCACTGTACTGCTGCTGCAAAACAATAAATCTCACAACCTACGTCAGTGATACTAAACCTGATTCTGATGCTAGCCCAGTCTACAGGTAAATTGTTGCAAATCGTATAGCTCACATTGCCTTACCCAGTTATCTGGAAAGTATTTATCCACAATCTCTCTCATTTTAGCTTGCTGCGTGTGAAGAGTGGGCGGCTCGAAGTAGAGGATCACATAAAGCATAGCAGCTTGAGTAGCCAAAGCTGTGCTACGGTGTTCTGGCAGTGGGTATGCTGAAACCTGACAACCAAAAACACAAAAATCATTGAAGGAAAACCTTGGGAGTAAAGATTATCAACTTTAAATATCACAAGTTGATTTGTCTATCTGTGTAGGCCACCAATACCATTTTATCAGTTGTTATAGTTTCTTTCCTATTCCTTACTAATATTACCAATGATCTGACACACATCACAGGAGGAGTTCACTTCATCGAATATTTAATAAATCATGCAGTCTTAAGCAGAAGCATTTGGCAGAGGAAATGCCCCCTGCACAGCTCCAAGATTACAATTCAATATGTATGTGGGGAACAGCTGATTTACACTGATACAAAGATGGCAGGTCTGTAGAACATTACCAACTAGCTGAAGTGGATTCCAAATTGAGCTCAAACAATATTAAGGAAATATAAGCAGTGAGATTGATAGCCACTTAAAGAGTGCCTCTCTACGATTGATTAATGACTGGATAAGTGAGTACAACATGAGGTAAAGAACAGAAGCACAAAGTAATATTCTCTCAATTTCACTAAACAATATTGATGGGTCTTAACCCAAACCGCCATCTCTCCCAGTAGAAACGGTTCTGCCACCTTTCCCCAGTTAACCAACATTTATTGTTCTCTCGATTCCAGCCATTTCTAGCATTTCCAGTTTTTAACTTCAGATCTCCACTAACTGCAATAATTTTTTAATCTCACCTGTCAAAGAGATATTGCCTAAAGAAATACAACATTAACCTTCGATGGTTGAGGCTTGTGTTACCCAATTAGATAATGTTGAAAAGTGTATTGTCTAAGGCAGAGCTTCCCAACCATTTTTATGCTATGGACCAGTAACATTAAGCAAGGGGTCATGGGCTCCTGAATTTTAAAGGAACAATATATGGCCTTCTAAATCAGTGCCATGGCTCTGAAACTTTTTGAGTTATACATAATTGAACAAACATCACATGGGCGATGTTTAGTAACAGATTATGCAAGACTACAAGATATAAAATTGAATTGACGTTATTTCTTACATCCTTTGCATACATGAGTAAAAATCTTTACATTACATCTGTCTAAATATGCAATGTGCAATCATAGTAATTTATAATAATTTATACTAAATAGAACAGTCATTGCAATATAGAGTACACTGAAAATAGCATGAGTTAATTAGTCTAATGGCCTGGTGGAAAAAGCCTGTTGGTCCTGGCTTTTATGCTGTGGTACCGTTTCCCAGATGGTAGCAGCTGGAATAGATTGTGGTTGGGGTGATTCAGGTCCCCAATGATCCTTAGGGCCCTTTCTTACACACCTGTCTTTGTAAATGTGCACCATCCTCTGCAGAATCCTGTGATTATAGTCATAGTCATACTTTATTGATCCCGGGGGAAATTGGTTTTCGTTACAGTTGCACCATAAATAGTAAATAGTAATAGAACCATAAATAGTTAAATAGTACTATGTAAATTATGCCAGTAAATTATGAAATAAGTCCAGGACCAGCCTATTGGCTGACAGTGTCTGACCCTCCAAGGGAGGAGTTGTAAAGTTTGATGGCCACAGGCAAGAATGACTTCCTATGACGCTCTGTGCTGCATCTTGGAGGAATGAGATTAAGAGAGGTACAGTTCCCATACCAGGCAGTGATGCAGCCAGTCAGGATGCTCTCAGTTGTGCCCTTCTAGAAAGTTCTTGGAATTTGGGGGCCCATATCAAACTTCTTTAACCATCTGAGGTGAAAGAGGTGCTGTTGTGCCTTTTTCACCACACAGCTAGTGTATACTGACCACGTGAGATCTTCAGTGATGTGGATGCTGAGGAACTTGAAGCTGTTTACCCTCTCAACCCCAGATCCATTGATGTCAATAGGGGTTAGCCCGTCTCCATTCCTCCTGTAGTCCACAACCAGCTCCTTTGTTTTTGCGACATTGAGGAAGAGGTTGTTTTCTTAACACCACTGTGTCAGAGAGATGACTTCTTCCCACTGAGCCTGCTTCCATCATGGCTTACTTATTATCCTTTGCAACCCCATTCTCCTGCCTTCTCCTTGTAACCTCTGATGCCCCCACTAATCAAAAACTTATCAACCTCTGCTTTAAATATACCCAATGACTTAGCTTCCACAGCAACCTATGGCAATGAATTCCCAGATGCGCAACCCTCTAGCTAAAGAACTTCCTCCTCTTCTCTGTTCTAAAGGGACATCCTTCTATACTGAAGCTGTGCCTTCTACACTCTCCCACAAAAGAAAACATCTTCTCCAGATCCACTCTATCTAGGCCTTTCAATATTTGATAGGTTCCAATGAGATCTCCCCCCCACTTCATTCTTCTAAACTCATGTGACAATGTTTATCAGTGTAATAAATAATTCAAAAGCACTCCGTATCTTGGGGTTGTTTTGCAACCAATAAAGAGTGATCACTGCAATATGAATGATCTTGATGAATCATCTCAGCACAAAATATCGACTACTTATTTTGCCTCCATAGATGCTGCCTGACCTATGAGTTCCTTTTAGAATTTTGTTACTCTGGATTTCCAGCATCTGCAGAATCTCTTGTACTTACAAACGTTTGTATGATTCACTATCATTTCATATTTTTTGAAATGCGCATGTATTTAAGAGAAGCTTATCCACTCACAGATATAAGAGTCTACTTAAGATCACAAACATATTCCAATGTTTCAAAGTTTCAAAGCACATTTATTATCAAAGAATGTATAAATTATACAACATAGAAACATAGAAAGCCTACAGCAAAATACAGGCCCTTCGGCCCACGATGCTGGCTGTCCACATGACCAATGCCTCACATCATCCTGTACACCTCTATCAGGTCACCTCTCATCCTCCATCGCTCCAAGGAGAAAAGGCCAAGTTCACTCAACCTATTCTCATAGGGGATGCTTCCCAATCCAGGGAACATCCTTGTAAATCTCCTCTGCACCCGTTCAATACTTTTCACATCCTTCCTGTAATGAGGTGACCAGAACTGAGCACGCTACTCCAAATGGGGTATGACCAGGGCCCTATAAAGCTGTAACATTACCTCTAGGCTCTCAATCCCACAGTTGATGAAGGCCAATGCACTGTATGCTTTCTTAACCAGTAGCACAGCAGCTTTGACTGTCCTATGGACTCGGACCCCAAGATCCCTCTGATCCTCCACGCTGCCAAGAGTCTTACCATTAATACTATATTCTGCCATCATATTTGACCCACCAAAATGAACCACCTCACACTTACCTGGGTTGAACTCCATCTGCCACTTCTCAGCCCAGTTTTGCATCCTATCAATGTCCCACTGTAACGTCTGACAGCCCTCCACACTATCCACAACAGCCCCAACCTTTGTGTCATCAGCAAATTTACTAACCCATCCCTCCAATTCCACGTAATTTACAGAAAGCTTGAATAAAAGGCATTCCAAAACAGATCCCTGAGGCACACCACCGGTCACTGACCTCCATGCAGAATATGACCCATCTACAGCCACTTCTGTGGACAAGCCAATTCTGGATCCACAAAGCAAGGTCCCCTTGGATCCCATGTCTCCTTACTTTCTCAATAAGCCTTGCATGGGATACCTTATCAAATGTCTTGCTGAAATCCATATACACTACCTCTATGGCTCTACCTTCATCAATGTGTTTAGTCACATCCTCAAAAAATTCTATCAGGTCCACAAGGCACGACCTTCCTTTGACAAAGCCATGTTGACTATTCCTAATCATATTATGCATCTCCAAATGTTCATAAATCCTGCCGCTCAGGATCTTCTCTATCAACTTACCAACCACTGAAGTAAGCCTCACTGGCCTATAATTTCCTGAGCTATCTCTACTCCTTTTCTTGAATAAGGGAACAACATCTGCAATCCTCCTATCCTCTGGAACCTCTCCCATCCTCATTAATGATGCAAAGATCATTGGCAGAGGCTTAGCATTCTCCTCCTTCGCTTCCCACAGTAACCTAGGATATATCTCATCCGGTCCTGGTGACTTATCCAACTTGATGCTTTCCAAAAGCTCCAGCACATCCTCTTTCTTAATGTCTATATGCTCAATCTTTTCATTCCGCTGTAAGTCATCCCTACAATCACCAAGGTCCTTTTCCATAGTGAATACTGAAGCAAAGTATTCATTAAGTACCTCTGCTATCTCCTCCGGTTCCATACCCACTTCTCCACTGTCACACATGATTGGTCCTATTCTCTCACATCTTATCCTCTTGCTCTTGAGAATTGTTTGCTTACAGGCAGCCACAAAGCAAGAAACCCAAAAGAAGGCAATATATAAAAAATACATAAATAAAATAAAGTCCAACACCCAATGCACAGAGAAAGGAGAAAAGAAAACACAAATCATGCAAACAATAGAAGCAAGCAACAACATTCTGAAACAAAATGAGTCCTTAGATCCGAACACCAGAGTAGACCCAAAGTCTCGTTATCAATGTATATAAATATTTACCTGTACCTAAATAATTTGTCTAGTAATAAATAGAAAATGCTAGAAATACATAAATCAGAGAAAGGAAAACTAGGGCTAACAATTGAGGACTTTTTTTAAAAAATTGCCAAACAAAATAAATTTAAAGATTCAAATCAAAAAACAGAATGGGAGAAAAGAAAGTGGTGGGAGGCAAAGATTCAAATTCATTTATTGTCATTTTTCAGTGCATGAGTGTAAAGACCACCAAAATAGTTGTTCTTTTGGATCTGATGCAGTATAAAAGAAAATACAATAAATATAAAGAACATGAGAAATTTAAATACTAAAGCAATCATATAAAACAGACTGTACAAGTGGCAATGTGTAGAGGGGTTGAAGGGTGATAAAGTACAAACAGTAAAAAGATATTCTTTCCTTTTAATATCTTTACTTTCTCTATTCACATTTAGTACACTAGCCTGCCATTTTCTTACCCAACCACCCTCGTGCAATACCAATAACAGGGAAAGTGAACATCCCAACTAAATGTTTACAGAGCTCAAATGAACAGAACTCAGCATGGGATGAGTAACTGATATGGATGCATATAAATTGATGCTAGGTGATATGTACGTAGTGGTGCTGCGATGGGTTAATGGGTGAAGGTGTGGATGAAACAGATGGGTTGGGGAAAGCATCTTGTGCATTGCTTTTATACTTCGTTCCTTAATGCAGAGATGAACAAGTTCTCCATTCAGCCTGCTCCTCAGTCTTGGTCAACTCACACTCTCTGTTTTCTTAGTAAATACACCCTTCTGAATTCACCGTCACCCTTAACAATGAGCAACTGGAACCTGTGCATCACTAACCTGATTATAAATGTCATCTGAGCGTAACCGGCCAACTACCATTGAGATGAATGTCTTGCTAATCGGCACTCTTTGGAAATAACTCTCTGGGTAGTTTGGGGGTTTTTTTGAGCCCAGCAGGGAGGAGTATCCTGTACTTCGTAGCAGCTTGCAAATGTCATCCAAATTGGAATCAGAAGATGAACGTGCAGCGCTGTAACAGACACAATACTTTAATCATTTAGGATCCATGCTCAAAAACAGAGGCTGCAAGACAATGCAAACAAGAAACAGAACTATTTCACACAACTCAATTTCACCAGTAGGAACACTTTTATACATTAAAAGTTAAAAAATTATTAGCATCTTTTCCTTTTGGTTTAAATAGATTGAAATAAAATCTTTAGTTAAAATCAAGAATGTGGGTGCCTGCAATGCACTCTCAATGTACAATCACAGCAAACTTCTCAAATGGACCTCAAAACAGGCAGCATGGTAGCACAACGCCACACAACACCAACTGTAAGAATGGAGTTCAGTTCCTGCTGCTATTAGGAGTTTGTTCATTCTCCCCATTACCCCATGGATTTCCTCTGAGTACTTCAATTTCCTCTCACATTCCAAAGACATACGAGTTCGGGATAGTAAGTTGCTGTGTTAGCACCAGAAGCGTGGTCCCCAACACATTCTCAACGCATTTCACCCTACGTTTTGATGTGCACGTGATAATGAATTTCAGAACCAGTGTAAAATAAAAGTAACACAACGTAAGGGCTGGAAAAGTACCAGAGGCAGGATTGTTAATCGAACATGCTGACATGAAGTTTAACTTTGAAATCTCTGTAGCAAGATCGGTGGCAATATGCAGGGCCAGTATTTCTTTCAGGAGGCAACAATCCTAATGAAATTCAAAACGTTCAACTGTTTTCCATTTGGTACTTCATACAGTTATTGGGTGCCTTTCCCCCACCACGCAGCAGTATTCCAAACATAAAAGTAAGCATTTAATTCAGGCTTTTGCTGATAGTTTCAATTTCTCCATTTTTAATGATGCAGACCAGAAAACAGTACAGCAGAATTAGGCCATTTGGCCCATCGAATCTGCTCTGCCATTTAATCATAGAAACACAGAAACATTGAAAACCTACAGCACAATACTGGCCCTTCAGCCCACAAAGTTGTGCCGAACATGTCCCTACCTTAGAAATTACCCAGGTTTACCCACAGCCCTCTATTTTTCTAAGCTCCATGTACCTATCCATAAGTCCCTTAAAAGACCCTATCGTATCCGCCTCCACCACAATCGCCGGTAGCCCATTCCACGCACTCACCACTCTCTGCGTAAAAAACCTACCCCTGACATCTCCTCTGTACCTACTCCCAAGCACCTTAAACCTGTGCCCTCTTGTGGCAGCCATTTCAGCCCTGGCAAAAAGCCTCTGACTATCCACACGATCAATGCCTCTCATCATCTTATATACCTCCATCAGGTCACCTCTCATCCTCCGTCGCTCCAAGGAAAAAAAGCCGAGTTTACTCAACCTGTTTTCATAAGGCATGCTCCCCAATCCAGGCAACATCCTTGTAGATCTCCTCTGCACCCTTTCTATGGTTTCCAAATCCTTCCTGTAGTGAGGCGACCAGAACTGAGCACAGTACTCCAAGTGGAGTCTGACCAGGGTCCTATATAGCTGCAACGTTACCTCTCGGCTCCTAAATTCAATTCCACGATTGATGAAGGCCAATACACCGTATGCCTTCCTAACCACAGAGTCAACCTGCGCAGCTGCTTTGAGCGTCCAATGGATTCGGACCCCAAGATCCCTCTGATCCTCCACACGGCCAAAAGTGTTACCATTAATACTATATTCTGCCATCATATTTGACCTACCAAAATGAACCACTTCACACTTATCTGGGTTGAACTCCATCTGCCACTTCTCAGCCCAGTTTTGCATCCTATCAATGTCCCGCTGTAACCTCTGACAGCCCTCCACACTATCCACAACACCCCCAACCTTTGTGTCATCAGCAAACTTACTAACCCATCCCTCCACTTCCTCATCCAGGTCATTTATAAAAATCACAAAGAGTAAGGGTCCCTGAGGCACACCACTGGTCACCGAACTCCATGGAGAATATGACCCATCTACAAACACTCTTTGCCTTCTGTGGGCAAGCCAGTTTTGGATCCCCAAAGCAATGTCCCCTTGGATCCCATGCCTCCTTACTTTCTCAATAAGCCTTGCATGGGGTACCTTATCAAATGCTTTGCTGAAATCCATATACACTATATCTGCTGCTCTTCCTTCATCAATGTGTCTAGTAACATCCTCAAAAAATTCAATCAGGCTCGTAAGGCACAACTTGCCCTTGACAAAGCCATGCTGACTATTCCTAATCATATTATACCTCTCCAAATGTTCACAAATCCTGCCTCTCAGGATCTTCTCCATCAACTTACCAACCACTGAAGTAAGACTCACTGGTCTATAAATTCCTGGGCTATCTCTACTCCCTTTCTTGAATAAGGGAACAACATCCACAACCCTCCAATCCTCAGGAACCTCTCCCTTCCCCATTGATGGGTCACTGCCAGATCATCGCAATCTCCTCCCTCGCCTCCTACTGTAGCCTGGGGTACATCTCATCCAGTCTCGGCGACTTATCCAACTTGATGTTTTCCAAAAGCTCCAGCACATCCTCTTTCTTAATATCTACATGCTCAAGCTTTTCAGTCCACTGCAAGTCATCACTACAATCACCAAGATCCTTTTCAATAGTGACTAGACTGAACTCCTGCCTCAGCAAGGACCTGGACCCGTTGCAATTTGCCTACCGCCACAATAGGTCAACGGCAGACACAATCTCAATGGCTCTCCACCTTGCTTTAGAACATCTGGACAACACAAACACTACGTCAGGATGCTGTTCATCGACTATAACTCAGCATTTAATATCATCCTTCTCATTTCATTTCATTTTTCAATCTTTTTATTGATTATTATTGAAAATCAACAAAAAAAACATTAAAGTAGTCAAATCAACATACCTATAGTTAAACTATCAATTAACTAATTAACCAAGCTAAACACTATACCAATAATAATAAGAAAAAACAAAATGTTAAAACTATTTTTTTTGGAAAAAATAAAGAAGGAAAAGAGAAATCCTACTAACTAAAACAAAAAAAACCCTACTAACCCAAAAAAAAGAGGGAAAAAAAACCCATTGGGAGCAGAACCCCAGAGCTATACACCTTACAAGCTTCCATAAAAGAAAAACATCAATCCGCCAACCAAATCCAATTACACAAGAATCAGAAGGGGACCATCTTAATTAACTCAAATCAAATGATAGTAGCGGGCAAAAGAACCCCAACTTTTCTCAAAGTCAAATCGAGAATCAAAAGTTCAACTTCTAATTTTCTCCAAAGACATAACATCACCTGAGAGAACCATTGTATCAAAGTGGGAGCAGAGGCATCTTTCCATTTCAATAAAATAGCCCATCTGGCCAATAATGTGACAAATGCAATTCCATGTTGGTCTGATATAGAAATACCGTGAATATATTGAGGAATTATACCGGACAAAACTGTCAATTTATTAGGTTGTAAATTAATTTTTTGAAGTTTTAGAAATTATAGAGAAAATAGATTTCCAAAACTGTTTCAATACAGAACACGACCAAAACATATGTGTCAATGTAGCCGTCTCAGTTTTACATCTATCACACTATCAACATTAGGAAATATTTTAGACAGTATCTCCTTTGTCAGATGGTATATATAATTATCTGGATAGACAGGGTCTGATTAGGAACAGTCAACATGGATTTGTGCATGGAAAGTCATGTTTGAGAAATCTTATTGAATTTTTTGAGGAGGTTACTAGGAAAGTTGACAAGGGTAAAGCAGTGGATGCTGTCTGTATGGATTTCAGTAAGGCCTTTGACAAGGTTCCACACGGAAGGTTAGTTAGGAAGGTTCAATCGTTCGGGATTAATATTGAAGTAGTAAAATGGATTCAGCAGTGGCTGGATGGGAGACGCCAGAGAGTACTGGTGGATAACTGTGTGTCAGATTGGAGGCCGGTGACTAGTGGTGTGCCTCAGGGATCTGTACTGGGTCCAATGTTGTTTGTCATATAAATTAATGATCTGGATGATGGGGTGGTAAATTGGATGAGTAAGTATGCAGATGATACTAAGATAGGTGGAGTTCTGGATAATGAAGTAGGCTTTCAAAGCTTGCAGAGAGATTTAGGTCAATTAGAAGAGTGGGCTGAAAGATGGCAAATGGATTTTAATGCTGATAAACGTGAGGTGCTACATTTTGGTAGGACTAATCAAAATAGGCATCTGTTAGTCTTGCGAGACCATGGATCTGTCATAGTCATACTTTATTGATCCCAGGGGGAAATTGGTTTTCGTTACAGTTGCACCATAAATAATAAATAGTAATAGAACCATAAATAGTTTAATAGTAATATGTAAATTATGAAATAAGTCCAGGACCAGCCTATTGGCACAGAGTGTCTGACCCTCCAAGGGAGGAGTTGTAAAGTTTGATGGCCACAGGCAGGAATGACTTCCTATGACGCTCTGTGCTGCATCTCGGTGGAATGAGTCTCTGGCTGAATGTACTCCTGTGCCCACCCAGTACATTATGTAGCAGATGGGAGACATTAACCAAGACAGCATGTAACTTAGACAGCATCCTCTTTTCAGACACCACCGTGAGAGAGTCCAGTTCCATCCCCACAACATCACTGGCCTTACGAATAAGTTTGTTGATTCTGTTGGTGTCCGCTACCCTCAGCCCGTTGCCCCAGCACACAACAGCAAACATGATAGCACTGGCCACCACAGACTCGTAGAACATCCTCAGCATCGTCCGGCAGATGTTAAGGGACCTCAGTCTTCAGGGCGCATGCCTGAGCAAGGTTGTATGGAAGACCAGCAGTTGCCCATGCTGCAAGTCTCCCCCCTCCATGACACCAATGTTGTCCAAGGGAAGGGCATTAAGACTCATGCAGCTTGGCACCAGTGTCGTCGCAGAGCAATGTGTGATTAAGTGCCTTGCTCAAGGACACAACACGTTCCCTCGGCTGGGGCTCGAACTCACGACCTTCAGGTCGCTAGTTCAATGCCTTAACCACTTGGCCATGTGCCCAATCAATCAAAATAGGTCATCAAAATAGGACATACATGGTAAATGGTAGGGCATTGAAGAACAGAGGGATCTAGGAATAATGGTGCATAGTTCCCTGAAGGTGGACTGTCATGTGGATAGTGTGGTGAAGAAAGCTTTTGGTATGCTGGCCTTTATAAATCAGAGCATTGAGTATAGGAGCTGGGATGTAATGTTGAAATTGTACAAGGGATTGATAAGGCCAAATTTGGAGTATTGTGTACAGTTCTGGTCACCGAATTACAGGAAAGATGTCAACAAAATTGAGACAGTACAGAGAAGATTTACTAGAATGTTAACTGGGTTTCATCTCCTAAGTTACAGAGAAAGGTTGAACAAATTGGGTCTTTATTCTTTGGAGCGTAGAAGGTTGAGGGGGGACTTGATAGAGGTATTTAAAATTATGAGGGGGATAGATGGAGTTGATGTGGATAGGCTTTTTCCATTGAGAGTGGGGGAGATTCAAACAAAAGGACATGAGTTGAGAGTTGAAGGGCAAAAGTTTAGGGGTAACATGGGGGGGAACTTCTTTACTCAGAGAGTGGTAGCTGTGTGGAACGAGCTTCAGCAGAAGTGGTTGAGGCAGGTTCGATGTTGTCATTTGAAGTTAAATTGGATAGCTATATGGACAGGAAAGGAATGGAGAGTTATGGTCTGAGTGCAGGTCGGCAGGACTAGGTGAGAGTAAGAGTTTGGCATGGACTAGAAGGGCCAAGATGGCCTGTTTCCATGCGTTAATTGTTATATAAATAGTAACGATGTACAATTTTAATTTGAATTAGAGCGTGACTGGCACAAATCGAAGAAGAGTTAACCAACTTCAAAATTCGCACCAATCCTCTGTTATCAAGGTCATCTTAAGCTCTCTTTCCCAATCTTGCTTAATCTTAAGGATAATTATACTGTTGTAATAGTAAATTATAAATTTTCCCAATAAAACCTTTCACTAAAGGATTCATTTTTAAAATTATATCTAACAGGTCAGAATCTTGTATATATGGAAAATTACTTAAATATTCTTGTAAGAAATGTCTGACCTGAAGATATTGCAAGAAATGTAAGTGCGAGAGAGAATATTTAGTTACTAATTTCTCAAAAGACATCAATTGACCTTCTTGAGACTGATCCATGAAAGAATAAACTCCAAAGAAAAAAGCTAGGATCACTAAGTGAAGGTTTATATGAACAGTTTCAATAAATTAAACTAAGTAGGTTAAATTTTTTAAGATTAAAAAAATTGCGAAACTGGTACCAAATTCATAATGACTGCTTAAGCATAGGATATAAATTTAGAATAGAAATTTTGGCTAGTTGTACAGGTAAAGAGGCTCCTAATAAAGAAGTTACATAAAATTGTTTCACAGCTTTTAATTCCAAATCAACCCAAGGTGGTCGTTCATTTTTATCAGTCCAATATAACCAAGAACACACATAATGTATATTAACCGCCCAATAATACATTCTTAAATTAGGCAGAACAAGATCTCCACCCTTTTTTTGATTTTTGTAAATGATATTTCCCGATTCTTGGTCTTTTATTATTCCAAACAAAAGATGAATAGAATCAACCTGATCAAAAAACTTCTTAGTTAAAAAAATAGGAATATTTTGAAATACATATAAAAATTTTGGTAAAATCATCATTTTAACTGCATGAATTCGGCCAGCTAACGAAAGTGTAAATGGATTCCATCTGCAAAATATTTGCTTCATAAAATCCACTAAGGGAACCAAATTAGCTCTGTAAAGGTCTCCATAATTTTTAGTGATGATAATACCTAAATATTTGAAAGAGTCCATAACTTTAAAAGGAATGTCATCATATATAGAAGCAGAATCATTTAAAGGAAATAATTCACTTTTATTAAGTTTAAATTATATCCCGAAAACTTTCCAAATTCATTTAATAATTTCAATAAACTAGGAATGGATTCTTCAGGATTCGAAACATAAACTAGGAGATCATCAGCATAAAGGGATATCTTATGAATAGTCCCATTTATGGAAATTCCTTGAATATCCTTAGCTTCACGAAGTGCAATAGCCAAAGGTTCCAACATCAAACTAAATAACATGGGACTTAACGGACATCCTTGTCTCGTACCCCGGGCAAGTCGAAAAAAAGGAAATCTGCAATTATTAGTAATAACAGTGGCAATAGGGCTTTTATATATCATTCTAATTCACTTATTAAAATTAGTATATTAAAATTAAAATATATTATTCCCAAAATTCTGATTGAGAAGTTGCAGAACCTGGGCCTTTGTACCTCCCTCTGCAATTGGATCCTCAACTCCCTAACGAGATGACCACAACCTGTGCAGATTGGTGATAACGTATCCTCCTTGCTGACAATCAACACTGGCACACCTCAGGGGTGTGTGCTTTGCTCACTGATCTACTCTCTATATAGACATGATTGTGTGGCTAGGCATAACCCAAGTACCATCTATAAATTTGTTGATGTTTAAATTTGTTGGTGGAATTTCAGGTGGTGAGGGCATACAGGAGTGAGATATGCCAACTAGCGGAGTGGTGCCCCAGCAACATCAGTAGGATGAAAGAGCTGATTGTAGACTTCAGGAAGGGTAAGACAAAGGAACACATACTAATCCTCATAGAGTGATCAGAAGTGGACAGAATGAGCAGCTTCAAATTCCTGGGTGTCAAGATCTCCGAGAATCTAACCTGGTCCCAACATATTGATGTACTTATAAAGAAGGCAAGACAGCAGCTATACTTTATTAGGAGTTTGAAGAGATTTGGCATGTCAACAAATACACTCAAAAACTTCTATAGTTGTACCGTGGAGAGCATTCTGACAGGCTGCATCACTGTCTGGTATGGAGCGGCTACTGCACAGGACCGAAAGAAGCTGCAGAGGTTTGTAAGTCTAGTCAGCTCCATCTTTTGTACTAGCCTACAAAGTACCCAGGATATATTCAAGGAGCAGTGTCTCAGAAAGGCAGCGTCCATTATAAAGGACCTCCAGCACTCAGGGCATGCCCTGTTCTCACTGTTACCATCAGGTAGGTGGTACAGAAGCCTGAAGGCACACACTCAGCGATTCAGGAACAGCTTCTTCCCCTCTGCCATTCGATTCCTAAATGGACATTGAATCCTTGGACACTACCTCACTTTTTAAAAAAATGTACAGTATTTCTGTTTTTGCAGTTTTTAAAATCTATTCAATACACATAATATTTACTTGATTATTTATTATTTTTTTCTCTCTGCTAGATTATGTATTGCATTGAACTGCTACTGCCAAGTTAACAAATTTCACATCACCTGCCAGTGATAATAAACCTGATTCTGATTTCTTTTTCTCCCTCCTCAGCACCACTCGCCCGTTGTCTCCCAATAATCTTTGATGCCATGTCCAATCAAAAACCTCTATAGCTCTGCCTGAAACACACCCAACAACCTAGCCTCCACAGCCGCCTGTGGTAATAAAATTCCACAAATTTATCACCTTCTGGCTAAAGAAATTTCTCCACATCTCTGTTTTAAATGCACACCCCTCTATCCTGAAGCTGTGCCCTCTTGTACTTGACTACCCCCCCACCAACATGGGAAATATCCTTTCCACATTTACTGTCTAGGCCTTTCAACATTCAAAAAGTTTCAATAAAACCCCCCCTCATCCATCTAAATTTCAGCAAGTACAGATCCAGAGCCATCAAATGATAACCCTTTCATTCGCAGAATCATCCTTGTGAACCTCCTCTGAATCTTCTCCAATACCAACAAATCTTTTCTTCAGAGACCAAAACTGTTCACAATACTCAAGGTGAGGCCTCACCAGAGCCTTATAAATCCTCAGCATCACATCCCTGCTCTTGTATTCTAGACCTCTTGAAATAAATGCTAACATTGTATTTGCCTTCCTCACCACTGAACTAACCTGCATTAACCTGAATTGACTTTTAGGGTGTTCTGCACAAGGACTCCCAAGTCCCTTAGCATCTCATTTTTTAGGATTTTCTTTCCACTTAGAAAATATTCTGCACATTTACTTCTACTGCCAAAGTGCAGGACCACGCATTTTCCAACATTGTATTTCATTTGCCACTCTCTAGCCCATTCTCCTACTCTGTCTACGTCCTTCTGCATCCTGCCTGTTTCCTCAACACTATCTGTCCCTCCACCAATCTTCGCATCATCTGAAAACCTGGCAACAAAGCCATTTATTCCATCATTTAAGTCATTGATATATAGCATAAGAAGTGGTCCCAATACTGACTCCTGCGGAACAACACTAGTCACTGGCAGCCAACCAGAAAAGGACTCTTTTATTCCCACTCACTGCCTCCTACCAATCCAGCAAATGTTCTAACCATGCCAATAATTTTCCTGTTATGCCATGGGCTCTTAACGTGGTAAGCAGCCTCATGTGTGTCACCTTGTCAGAGGCCTTCTGAAAGTCCAACTATTTAGCATCCACTACATCTCCTTTATCTATCCTATGTGTGATGTCAAAGAATTCCAACAGGTTCATCAGGCAGGATTTTCCCTTAAGGAAGCCATGCTGACTTTGTCCTATCTTGTCCCGTGTCACCCAAGTATTCCATAACCTCATCCTGAACAATTGACTCCAACATCTTCCCAACCACTGAGGTCAGGCTAACCAGTCTATATTTTACTTTCTGCTGTCTTCCTCCTTTCTTAAAGAGTTGAGTGGCATTTGCAATTTTCCAGTCCTCTGACACCATATCAGAGTACAATGATTTCTGAAAGATCATTACTAGTGCCTCCACAATATCTACCGCTACCTCTTTCAGAACCCCAGGGTGCAGTTCATCTGGCCCAAATGGCTTATGTACCCTTAGGTCTTTCAGCTTTTTGAGCACCTTCTCCCTTGTAATAGTAACTGCACTCACTTCTCTTTCCTCACCATCTTCAACACCTAGCACACTGCTAGTGTCTTTCACAGTGAAGACTGATGCAAAATACTCATTCAGTTCATCTGCCATCACCTTGGTCCCTGCTATTATTTCTCTGGCCTCATTTTCTAGCAGTCGTATATCCACTCTCATCTCTCTATTTTTTCAGACATTTGAAAAAGCTTTTACTATCCACTATTTGGATGTGCACAAACATCTGGGTTCAATCCAATTCTTGGGTCCATTTCTGATGCCAACACAGTATGCCCATAACTTACTAACCCTGACCTTATGTCTTTGGGACGAAACCCACACAGTCACAGGGAGAACATACGAATACCTTATGGACCGCAGCAGAAATCGAACATCGATCACTGATCGCTGGCACTGTAAAGCTATTGTGGTAACAGCTACGCTACGGTGGCACTCCCGCATAAAGCATGAAAACGACAAGAGCCCTGAGCAGAATGCACAGTACCTGTATCGGTAGTAGGAAACCAGCATCCTTTCTCTCACCTCTCCTTCTATTTTCTGGTCGATCACAAGCAGCATGACTCCATACAAGTACAAGGCTTCACACTGAACAATAACAGTAAACAGTCAGCCAAGAATAATAAAACAAATCAAACAAATTGTAGTACATTAGGTTTATTGGTAGATTAAGAGAATAAGATGTTATTCTAAGCTTTTAATCAGGAAATTTAAACTTACCGAAGTTCAAAGTAAAATTTATTATCAGAGTACATACATGTCACCACATACAACCCTGAGATTCATTTTCTGATGGGCATACTCAGCAAATCTATAGAATAGTAACTGTAAACAGGATTAATGAAAGAGCAAGAGCAGAGAAGATAACAAACTGTGCAAATGCAAATATAAATAAATGGCAATAAATAACAAGGACATGAAAAAAACAAACTAAAGAGTCCTTAAGGTGAGTTCATTGCTTGTAGGAACATCTCAATAGATGAATGTAGTTATCACCTTTAGCCCAAGAGTCTGATTCTTGAACCTGGTGGTGCAAATCCTGAGGCACTTGTACCTTCTATCTGATGGCAGCAGTGAGAAAAGATCATGGCCTGGGTGGTGAGGATCTCTGATGATGGATGCTGCTTTTCTATGCCAATGTTTCATGTAGATGTGCTCAATGGTTGGGAGGGCTTTACCTGTGATGTACTGGGCCGAATCCACTACCTTTTGTAGGATTTGCCGCTCAAAGGCATTGGTGTTCCCATATCAGGCTGTAATGCAGTCAGTCAGCACACTTTCCACCACAAATCTATAGAAGTTTGCCAAGGTTTTCGAAGACATGCCGAACCTCCACAGACTCCTGAGGAAGTAGAGGTGCTGTTGTGCTTTCTTCACAATAATATTTATATGATGGGTCCAGGAAAAGGTCCTCTGACTTAGTGATATCCAGGAATTTAAAGTTACTGACCCTCTCCATCTCTGATCCTCCAATGAGGACTGGCACAGGGACCACTGGTTTCCCTCTCCTGAAGTCTTCCATGGTCTTATTGACTGAGTGAGAGGTTGTTGTTATGACACTACTCAACCATATTTTCAGTCTCCCTCCTATATCTGATTCATCACCCCCTTTAATACAGCCCATAGTAATGGTGTCATCAGCAAAACTGAATATGATGTTGGAGCTGAACTTAGCCACATAGTCCTACAGTAGGTGTAAAGTGAGTAGAGCAGGGGGCTAAGTACACATTCCTGCGGTGCTCCTGTGCTGATGGAGATTGCGTGAACTGGGGGAGATGCATTTGAGAGCAGCATTGATGGTGGAGGAAGGGAAGCCTTTCTTTGAAAAAGGAGGACATCTCCTTTGTTCTAGAATGAAAAGTCTCACCCTGAGAGCAGATGCAGCGGAGACAGAGGGATTGAGAGAAGGGGATGGTGTTTTTATAAGCGGAAAGAGTTATAGTTCAACTAGCTGTGAGAGTCCATGGGGTTACAATAGACATCAGTGGATAAGCTGTCTCCAGAGATAGACACACTGAAATCCAGAAAGGGGATGGAGGTGTTGAGATGGACCAGGTAAATTTGAGTGCAGGGTGGAAGTTGGAGGCAAAGTAGATGAAGTTGACGAATTCAGCACAGGTGCAGGAAGCAGCACCAATGCAGTCATCGATGTAGTGTAAGAAAAGTGTGGGTTTGGAACATAGATTGTTCCACATAGCTGACAAACAGGCAGGAATATCTGGGACCCATGCCAGTGCCCATGGCTACACCTTTTGTTTGAAGGAAGTGGGAGGAGCCAAAGGAGAAATTATATGGAGTGAGAACAAGTTCCGCTAAGCGGAAGAAAGTGGTGGTGGAGGGGAACTGGTGGGGTCTGGTATCCAGAAAGAAATGGAGAGCTTTGAGACCCAGTTCTTTCTACCTTTCATCTCACATCAGCATCCTTTTTATGCAATTTTTACTGCTCATTGCTGAATGGTCGCAGCTTGAACAGCTCACTTGGCCCAATGTGCCTGGGCTGAGTTTTATAATAGAAATGCAGCTCATTCCGTTCCCCTACCTATTTGGGTGAAAATTGTTTTACCTTGAAGTCCATATCCAATACCTCCTTGAAAGCCACGAGTGGCCCTCCTTTCAGCTGATTCAGTGCAAGTCTTTGTAAACATAAGGAGTGAAAGGTAAAAGGACATGGTGGCATTGCAGTTAGTGCAATCGTTTTACAATGCTAGCTGCAAGATTGGGGTTCGATTACCGCCATTGTACGCTCTCTCCATAACTGGATAGGTTCCTCCGGTTTCCCCCCATGTACCTAAGGCACGGTTAGGATTAGGTAGTCATGGGCATGCTATGTTGCCAACACTTGCGGGCTGCCTAGCACAATCCTCGCTGATTTGTTTGATGCAAAAACAACACATTTCACTGTATGTTTCAAAGAACGTGTGACAAATGAATTTAATTTCTAATCTTTATCTTTATTAGTATTTATTGACTTTCCAATCAAAAACATCAAATACTGACTGTTGAAGTATAAGTAGTTCTGCTATAACATGCGTTCCCACTATTTGGAATATGATTGTGGAATTAGGAATGTTATCTGCATTGCACAGGGCACAGTTGTCACAGTGCAATCATGATCGGGAAAACCTGATTAAATCTGTGCTTTTCGGGCAAATGCAGCCGGTTCTGCTACACCACAACTTCCTGTAACAGCTGCATCACCATTTTGTATGAGATTTCAATGCATCAGATCTCAGGACAATGCAACAGATAGTGAGGACTGATGAAAACATCATCTGGGTCTCTCCCCCCTCCTCCCGCCATTCAGGACATGTATCAGAAGCCCTGAATACACAGTGCCTCCAGCCTTGTCAAAGACCCTTTCCACCCTTCCTACCATCTCTTTGACCTCCTGCCTGATGGCAAAATGTCCACAGCAGAAGAACCAGAACGGTTAGGCTGAGCAACAGCTTTTGCCACCAGGCTGCTGGACTTCTTAACACCCTGCTGCCAACTAGCACACAATGTATGCTCTGAATGCCTGATACCTCCACCTCCACACCACCCCCGGCCACTCACAGATACACTCCTATTCTGCACTAGTCACTTTTCATCTTTGATTGCTGCTGTTTCACATATTTATACGACTGCCTGTTTTACTATAATAGCGTCAGTAACATCATACTGTTTTACATAAACAAGCACCTTGCATGTTATGTAATCCTGTCAATCCTCAGGCCATGCCACTCTGGGATGTGTGTTAATATGATTTTGTGACTGTATGTGTTGTGTGTGACTATTTGCACTGTATTTTTCACCATGACCTAGAGGAACGATGTTTTGTTTGGCTGTACACACGTGTAGGGTTGAATGACAATGAACTTGAACTTACAAGAAGTTGTCTTCCGTCTTCATTTAGCAGTACTGTTTCAAGGGTCTGTTGAATGTAGACACCTTCATTGAGATCCTCAAGAAATCTGAAATAACCCAGCAGAGAGGTGTGATTCAACATTGGTTACACATCACTGGCACTGGAACAAGTAGGATCAGAATCAGAATCAGGTTTATTATCACCGGCATGTGACATGAAATTTATTAACTTAGCAGGAGCAGTTAATCTAGCAGAGAGAAAATAAAATAAACAAGTAAATAATTTATGTATGTTGAATAGATTTAAAAAATATGCAAAAACAGAAATACTGTTTTGCAACTCATGCAATTGGTTTCGCTTTACAGAATCAAATCTCCAAGGCTATTTGTTTTACATTGGAGCTATATATTGTAAATCTTTCAGTGTACAACACAGAAGCGTAGTGGCTAACACAAAGCTTTACAGTGCAGGCGATCCAGGTACAATTCCCACCACTGCCTGTAAGGAGCTTGTACATTTTCCCCATGACCACATAGGTTTCCACCAGGTGCTCCGATTTCCTCCCACAGTCCAAAGCCATAACAGATGGTAGGTTAATCGGATATTGTAAATTGTCCCATGAAACACACACACACACATATCAATTAAATCAGTATAGATATGACAAACAATTAAATTTCTTAAACACACAGGTCATAAATTAATACCATATAGCCGATATTATTTCCAAATTAAATTCAGCATTGACAAAACACACTTTTACCTGTTCAAATCAAATACATATTTGTGAACGCTTTCAAAAGCAAGGTAGAATCTTGTCAATATTTCAATGTGATTGTCACGAAATTCCTCATCTAAGTCTTGTAGTTCTGGTTTTGATTCCAACTTGCTTTCAAAGTCCTCTGGGCCCTTAAAACAAGATTAACTATATAGTTAAAGCAGCCGTCATTCCTTAACGGAAAAATATATTATAGGTGTTCAACAGGCATACAGACTCTCACTGTTCAACTTGAATTCTAACTCTTACTTCAAATGGAAAATCTCGCAAAAGGTGGTGGATTTGGGCCAGTACATCACAGGTAAAGCCCTCCCAGCCCCTGAGCACATCAACATGAAATGCTGTCATAGAAAAGCAGCATCCATCATCAGATCCCCACCACCCAGGCCATGCTCTTCTTTCACTGCTGCCATCAGGTAAAAGGTACAAGAGCCTCAGGACTCGCACCAGGTTCAAGAATAGTTACTACCCCCTCAACCATCAGGCTCTTGAGCAAAAGAGGATAATTATACTCACCTACTGAGATGTTTCCACAACAAATGAACACATCTTAAGGGCTTTTTATCTTGTTATTTCATGGTCTCATTATTTAATATTATTTATTTACAATTGCATTTGCAGTTTGTTGCCTTCTATGCTCTACTTGATCTTTTATTTATCCTGTTATCGTTACTATTCTATAAATATGCTGAGTATGCCACAGGAAAAAGAATCCCAGGGTTATACATGGTAATATACACGTATTCTCATTATAAGACCATAAGATATAGGAGCAGAAGTAGGCCATTCAGCCCATTGAGTCTGCTCCGCCATTCAATCATGGGATGATCCATTTCTTCCAGTCATCCCCACTCCCATACCCTTTGATGCCCTGGCTAATCAAGAACCTATCTCTGTCCAATGACTTGGCCTCCACAGCCGCTTATGGCAACAAATTCCATAGATTTACTACCCTCTGACTAAGTAATTTCTCCGCATCTCAGTTCTAAAAGGACGTCCTTCAATCCTGAAGTCGTGCCCTCTTGTCCTAGAATCCCCTACCATGGGAAATAACTTGGCCACATCTAATCTGTTCAGGCCTTTTAATATTCAGAATGTTTCTTTGAGATTCCGCACCCCCCCCCCCCCGTTCTCCTGAACTCCAGGGAATACAGCCCAAGAGCTGCCAGACGTTCCTCAAACGGTAACCCTTTCATTCCTGTAATTATAAAATTTACTTTGAACTTAATCAGTTGACAGGAATGCAACTATGCTTTTCCCAATTCCACCTGTTGATCAATCTTGCTATTGTGTTCATGTTGAGGACTAGACAGCCAAATCCTATTGACAAAGTAAGTGTCAACAGTCGTGAATGCTAAACTTTAATTACAAATAAACACAAGGAACTCCTGAGCCAAATCACTCAGCAGAGTTCCTTTTGATAAACATAAGGGCAACTCAGTTCAGAGCAGTGGTCCCCAACCTTTTTATACCAGAGATCCCTACCATTAATTGATCAGTCCGTGGACCCTAGTTTGGGAGTCCCTAGCTTAGAGATAGAAAAAGTGAAAGAATGTGGAAGTTATACACTCATAAACAAAAAAAATTCAGATGCTGGAAATCTTCAGCAACACACACAAGGAACCCAGCAAAAGCAGGCAGCATTTATGGAGGGAAAAAAACATTGCTATTTCAGGCCAAGACCCTTTGTCACCACACTATTGTGATCTCTAGAAATCCTAAAACTGGGATCACATATTACTCATTTAAAAACATCTTGGGGGTTTATGTTGGGCTTTTAGCCAACATCCATCACTGTCTGTTTTCCCTGTGACCGCATGGGTTTCCTTCGGGTACTCCGGTTTCCTCTCTGTTCTGGTTGGTAGTTTAATTGGTCATTGTAAATGTCCTATCATTAGGCTAGGATTAAATCTGGGGATTGCTGAACAGCTTGACTCGAAGGCCCAGAAAGCCCTATTCTGTGCTGTATCAGTAACACAGATCCATTCCGATCAGACATTGAGACATCATGGAATTTAAAATGGAGTGAGTTGTCTGAGAAAGTAGTTGAAGCAGGTACAATAAAGACATTTTAAAAACTTTTGGACAAGTATATGGACAGCAGAGATACAAGGGAATAAAGCCTGGTTTTGAATCCAATTTGCGGTTGATGTGATTAACTCTGTCAAGTAAGGGACCTCTACTGTTTGTGATATAAATGACCTGGATGAAAATGCAGATGGGTGGGTTAGTAAATTTACGAACAATGATTGGTGGTGTTGTGGATAGTATAGATATACAAAGAATCAGTTACACACATGGGCAGAGAAATGGTAGATGGAGTTTAATCTGGCCAAATGCTCAGTGGGGTATTTTGGTAAATCAAACGTATAGGAGCAGTATGTTGTTAATGGCAAGACCCTCAATTGTATCGATTTAGAGAGGGATGTTAGGATCCCTGAAATTGACTGCACAGGTTAATAGGATGGTAAAGAAAGTGCTTGCCTTAGTTGAGATACTGAGTTCGAGAGATGGAAAGTTATGTTGCAACTTTATAAAACTCAAGTTAGACCACATCTAGACTATTGCATTCAGTTCTGGGCACCCATTTATAGAAAGGATGTTCAGGCTTTGGAGAGGGTGTGGAAGAGGTTTATCAGGATGCTGAAGCAACACTCACAAAATGCTGGCCAGATGAACTCAGCAGGCCAGACAGCATCTATGGAAAAGAGTAAACTGTTGACGTTTCAGACCAAAACCCTTCACCAAGCCTGAAAAGACGCTGCCTGGATTAGAGGGCATATGCTATAAAAAGAAGTTGGGCAAACGCGGGTCATTTTCTCTGGAACGTGGGAAGCTGAGGGGAGATCTGATAGAAATGTATAGGTTTATGAGAGGCATAGAGTAGACAGCTGATATCTTTTTCCAGGGTCAACATGCTTAATACTAAATGATATGCATCTAGGGGGAGACTGAGGTCGAAAGGAGAATGCAGAGAAGGTATTTTATTTTAAACGGAGTGGGTGCCTGGAATATACTGCAAAGCGTGGTAGTAGACACATATGCAACATAAACATTTATGAGGCTCTTCTGCACATGAATGTGCAGAGATTGGATGGATATGGATATTGTGTAGGCAGAAGGGATTTAAATGCCAGTTTAATTAGCTTGGCTAAGCATAGACCTGTTCTGTACTGTACTGTACTCTTCTATGCTGTCAGGGAAATGACACAAGCTTAGGTGGCCATCTTGGTCAACGTGCACGTTTTGCCAAAGGATCGGCTTCTGTACCGTCTTACTCCACAACACCGTAGCAGACCGTCTTTCTCTGACTCTATCAGCACTTTAACACAAATTATCCGCAGTATTCCCTATATTACCACAGACTGACTAACTCTATGACTCTCCAGTAGTGCTGTTTATAAACACTTTTACACTGTCTGTAGTTTTCCTGCATTACAAGAAAATTTACAAGATTCGCTTCCAAGTTCCAGAAAGTACTTTGATATGCCCCGCGGTTGTGAAAGGTGCTACACAAACGTAGATGTTGCCAGCATTCTGTTGAGCAGCCATAGCCATCGGAGGCTACTTACATAGAGAAAGCTGGCATACAAGGCTGAATGGGAAATATTGATGTTGCAATTTATACCGCTACATGTTTTATGCACACGACAACAGGAAGTAGTTCATCGACAGGAAGTGCAACCTGTAAGTTTATATATTCTTAATAACAATTTCGCTGCAAAACAAAGATAAAAACATGTCCAAATAGTAGAAATGTGGCTTATTCCCGCAAATATTTACTCTCAAAATGAGGCCGCCTCAGAATGTGTTATTTCACTTGGTGAGGCATACAATTCAATCGAGAGGCGATTGGGGAAATTCGGCAAGGATTTGCTAAGGCTAAAACAAAACAAGAGGCAATAATGCAAATATACAAAAACATATTAAAAATGTTGCTTGTAAACCAGCAGGGTAATACAACAGGGCGAATGTTATGGTGAACTTTAGTTGTTTTTGTTTTCAGCATACCACTGAACATTTCGGAGAATACTCAGATCCAGAAGCCCTCACCTTAAAGTAACTAAAGTCACAAATAATGTCTCCATATTTCTGCTGCTCGGCTTTGTCTCGGAGTCTGAAAACACTCGGAACGAACTCGGACAGTCTCAAAAGTTCTGCAATGATGGCGTTACCGCGGGACACGATCCGCAGAATTGCTTGCCCACAGAGGTTGTTCTCCGCCAGGAAGTCCACCATGGCCGACGAGGGGTCAATCCGATGCAGGAGAGGACGCCAACGAACGACCACTGAAACCCCCCCCCTAAGACGCCTGTACCTACTGGATTGATTGCGGCCAGCCCGTGTTCATGCCGCAATGCTCCTTCCTTCTCTGGTGAGTGTTTCAGAGGCAAGGTCACTCTGCGGTGGGATTACAGCAGAGAACTCCAGCGGACAGTCAGATCGCTCCCCCTCGTATCTTTGGCTGGAGCTGCAGACGGAGAAACAGCGCAAGGCTTTCTTGCGCCTATTTAACAGGATTCGGTGCACAAGACCTCACACTCCTGCCTCCATGTTGATCATATGACTCCTTCCTGTCATCCCAGCATGTGACCAGGAGGCGTTCTTGCCTGATGCCGAATGAAGCGAGACTGCTGCTGATTCACATATCCCACATACCCCGAAACGTCATGTCAGCGAACGACGGACAACTTTGCCAATAAGAGGAAGGAAATCTCTCTGCACAATGATCGGCTCACTCTATTGGGGCTTTCGTTTATTATTTTTAAAGTTTCTAAAAATATACCAAACTTGAGATGTGGTTGATTTTATTTGAAAGAATGGCGCTGAGAAAAAAAATTATTGGTCACATGAACAATGAAATATACTGTGGTGTCAACGAGCAACACAGTCCGAGGATTGCAGTTAGGGATGCCCACAAGTGTCTCTATGCTCTTGTCACCAACATAACATGCCCACAACTTACTAACCCTAACTGTATATCATGGACTGTGGGAGGAAACCGGAGCACAGTACCAGGAGGAAACCCATGTGGTCACTGGGAGAATGTTGAAACTCCTTACAGACAGTGGTGGAGACTGAACCGGCTGGCTGGCACAGTAAAGCATTACACAAACTGTTACATTACAGTGGCTGCCCACAATGCAAAAGCAGATTAGAAATTTGGTATTCAGTTTGTTTTATTTTATTGGACTTTCACCAATTTTCATTGATTTGATCTGGGCTGATAGGTAACTCACGTGAATTATAATGAGGCAACGGGTACTTTGAAATCCATTACAACATATCAGCAGTGCGATTATGCCAAGGCAAGAGGTCTGAGCACAAACAGAACAGTCTAATAGACTAAGTGCTAAAAATCTGTGAGTCAACTCCAGAGCTGTCAGAATCACTCCCTACATCTCAGAACCAACTCCAGAGCTTTCGGAATCACTCCCTAAATCTTGGAGTCAACTCCCAAGCTGTCAGAATAACTCCAGAGTCTCATAGTCAACTCCAGAGCAGTCACAATCACTCCTTAGTGGCAGAGTCAACTCCAGAGCAGTCAGAATCACTCCCTACACCCCCAGAGTCAGCTCCAGAGCTGTCAGAATCACTCCCTGCAGTCCCAGAGTCAACTACAGAGCAATCAGAATCAATCCCGAAAGTTCAGCGTCAACTCCAGACCTGTCAGAATCACTCCCTACATCTCATAGTCAACTCCAGAGCTGTCAGAATCACTCCCTACAGTCCCAGAGTCAACGCCAAAGCTGTCAGAATCTCTCCCTACATCTCAGAGTCAATTCCAGAGCGGTCACAATCACTCCTCAGTCTCAGAGTCCACTCCAGAGCTGTCAGAATCACTCTCTACTGTCTCAGAGTCAACTCCAGAGTTGTCAGAATCACGCCTTCGTCTTAGAGTCAACTCTAGAACCGTCAGAATCACTCCCTACAGTCCCAGTGTCAACTCCAGAGCTGTCAAAATCACTCCCTAGAGTCCCAGTGTCAACTCCAGAGCTGTCAAAATCACTCCTTATTCCCAGAGTCAACTCCAGAGCTGTCAGAATCTCTCCCTACATCTCAGAGTCAATTCCAGAGCGGTCACAATCACTCCTCAGTCTCAGAGTCCACTCCAGAGCTGTCAGAATCGCTCTCTACTGTCTCAGAGTCAACTCCAGAGTTGTCAGAATCACGCCTTCGTCTTAGAGTCAACTCCAGAACCGTCAGAATCACTCCCTACAGTCCCAGTGTCAACGCAAGAGCTGTCAGAATCACTCTCTATAATCCCAGACTCAACTCCAGAGCTATCAGAATCACTCCCTATAATACCAGAGTCAACAGCAGAGCTGTCAGAATCACTCCCTACATCTCAAAATCAACTCCAGAGCTGTCAGAATCACTCCCTACAGTCCCAGAGTCAAATCCAGAGCTGTCAGAATCACTTCCTAAATCTCGGAGTCAACGCCAGAGCTGTCAGAAAAACTCCAGAGTCTCATAGTCAACTCCAGAGCTGTCACAATCACTCCTTAGTGGCAGAGTCGACTGCAGGGCAATCAGAATCACTCCCTCCACCCCCAGAGTCAACTCCAGAGCTGTCAGAATCAATCCCTACAGTCCCAAGTCAACTCCAGAGGTGTCAGAATCCTCCCTTCAGTCCCAGAGTAAACTGCAGAGGGGTTACAATCACTCCCTTCAGTCCCAGAGTCAGGTCCAGAGCTGTCAGAATCACTCCCTGCAGTCCCAGAGTGAACTCCAGAGCTATTAGAACCACTCCCGACAGTCCAAGCGTCAACTCCAGAGCTGTCAGAATCACTCCCTACATCTCAGAGTCAACTCCAGAGCTGTCCGGATCACTACCTAAATCTCGGAGTCAGTTCCAGAGCTGTCAGAATCTCTCCCTACATCTCAGAGTCAACTCCAGAGCTGTCAGAATCACACATTAGTCTCAGAGTCAACTCCAGAGCTGTCAGGATCACTTCTTATTCCCAGAGTGAACTCCAGAGCTGTCTGAATCAATCCATAGACCCAGAGTCAACACCAGAGCTGTCAGAATCACACCTTTGTCCCAGATTCAAATCCAGTGCTATCAGAATCACTCCCTACTGTCCGAGAGTCAACAGCAGAGCGGTCAGAATCACTCTCTACAGTCCCAGAATCAACGCCAGAGCTGTCAGAATCCCTCCTTAGTCTCAGAGTCAACTCCAGAGCTGTCAGTATCACTCCCTACACTCCCAGAGTAAAGAACAGAGCTCTCAGAATCAATCCCTACAGTCCCAGAGTCAACACCAGAGCTGTCAGAATCACTCCCTACAGTCCTAGAGTCAACTCCAGAACTGTCAAAATCACTCCCGACAGCCCCAGAGTCAACGCCAGAGCTGTCAGAATCACTCATTAGTCCCAGACTCAACTCCACCGCTGGCGGAATCACTCCCCACATCTATGAGTCAACTCTAGAGCTGTCAGAATCACTCCCTACCATCTGAGAGTCAACAGCAGAGCTGTCAGAATCACTCCCTACAGTCTGAGAGGCAACTCCTGAGCTGTCAGAATCACTCCCGACAGTCCTAGAGTCAACTCCGGATCAGTCAGAATCACCCCCTACATTCTGAGAGTCAACTACAGAGCTGTCACAATCACTCCTTAGTGGCAGAGTCAACTCCAAAGCAGGCAGAATCACTCCCTACCACCCCAGAGTCAAGTTCAGAGCTGTCAGAATCACTCTCTACAGTCCCAGAATCAACGCCAGAGCTGTCAGAATCACTCCTTAGTCTCAGAGTCAACTCCAGAGCTGTCAGAATCACTCCCTACAGTCCTAGAGTCAACTCCAGAGCTGTCAAAATCACTCCCGACAGCCCCAGAGTCAACGCCAGAGCTGTCAGAATCACTCATTAGTCCTAGACTCAACTCCACAGCTGTCGGAATCACTCCCCACATATGTGAGTCAACTCTAGAGCTGTCAGAATCACTCCCTACATCTCAGATTCAACTCCAGAGCGATCAGAATCACTCCCTACCGTCTGAGAGTCAACAGCAGAGCTGTCAGAATCACTCCCTACATCTCAGAGTCAACTCGAGAGCAGTCAGAATCACTCCCTACAGTCTGAGAGGCAACTCCTGAGCTGTCAGAATCAGTCCCTACAGTCCTAGAGTCAACTCCAGAGCTGTCACAATCACTCCCTACACCCCCAGAGTCAAGTCCAGAGCTGTGGGAATCAATCACTACAGTCCCAGAGTCAACTCCAGAGCTGTCAGAATCAATCACTACAGTCCCAGAGGCAATTCCAGAGCTGTCAGAATTAATGCCTACAGTCCCAGAGTCAACACCAGAGCTGTCAGAATCACTCCCTGCAGTCCCAGAGTCAACTACAGAACTATCAGAATCACACCCGACAGTCCAAGCGTCAACTCCAGAGCTGTCAGAATCACTCCCTACATCTTACAGTCAACTCCAGAGCTGTCAGAAACACTCCCTACATCTCAGAGTCAACTCCAGAGCTGTCAGAATCTCTCCCTACATCTCAGAGTCAACTCCAGAGCTGTCAGAATCACTCCTTATTCCCAGAGTGAACTCCACAGCTGTCAGAATTACTCCCTAAATCTCGGAGTCAACTCCTGAGCTGTCAGAATCACACCTCAGTCTTAGAGTCAACTCCAGAGCTGTCAGAGAAACTCCCTACAGTCTCAGAGTCAACTCCAGAGCTATTAGAATCACTCCTTAGTCTCAGAGTCAACTCCAGAGCTGTCAGAATCACTTCGTACAGTCTCAGAGTCAACTCCAGAGCTGTCAGGATCACTCCTGATTCCCAGAGTGAACTCTTGAGCTGTCTGAATCATTCTTTAGTCCCAGAGTCAACTCCAGTGCTGTCAGAATCACTCCTTATTCCCAGAGTCAACTCCCGAGCTGTCCGAATCATTCCTTATTCGCAAAGTCAACTCCAGAGCTGTCAGAATCACTCTCCGCAGTCCCAGAGGCAACTCCATAGCTGTCATAATCACTCCTTCGTGCCAGATTCAACTCCAGTGTATCAGAATCACTCCCTACCATCCAAGAGTCAACTCCAGAGCTGTCAGAATCACTCCCTACACCCCCAGAGTCAGCTCCAGAGCTGTCAGAATCACTCCCTGCAGTCCCAGAGTCAAATCCAGGGCTGTCAGAATCACTCCCTACATCTCAGAATCAACTCCAGAGTTGTCAGAATCATACCTTAGTCTCAGAGTCAACTCCAGAGCTGTCTGAAAAACTCCCTACAGTCTCAGGGTCAACTCCAGAGCTGTCCGGAACACTCCGTAAATCTCGGAGTCAATTCCAGAGCTGTCAGAATCTCTCCCTACAGTCTCAGACTGAACTCCAGAGCTGTTAGAATCACACCTTAGTCTCAGAGTCAATTCCAGAGCTATCAGAATCACACCTTAGTCTCAGAGTCAACTCCAGAGCTGTCTGAAAAACTCCCAACAGACTCAGACTCAACTCCAGAGCTGTCAGAATCACTCCTTAGTCTCAGAATCAACTCCAGAGCTGTCAGAATCAGTCCCTACAGTCTCAGAGTCAACTCCAGAGCTGTCAGGATCACGCCTGATTCCCAGAGTGAACTCCAGAGCTGTCGGAATCACTCCTTATTCCCAGAGTCAACTCCAGAGCTGTCTGAATCACTCCTTATTCCCAGAGTCAACTCCGGAGCTGTCAGAATCACTACTTAGTCTCAGAGTCAATTCCAGAGCTGTCAGAATCACTCCCTACATCTCAGAGTCAAATCCAGAGCTGTCAGAATCACTCCCTAAATCTCGGAGTCAATTCCAGAGCTGACAGAATCTCTCCCTACATCTCAGAGTCAACTCCAGAGCTGTCAGAATCACACCTTAGTCTCAGTGTCAACTCCAGAGCTGTCAGAATCAGTCCATACACTCCAAGAGTAAACTCTAGAGCTCCAAAAATCATTCCAAACAGTCCCAGAGTCAACTCCAGTCCTGTCAGAATCACTCCCCACAGTCCCAGAGTCAACTCCACAGCTGTCAGAATCAATCCTTACAGTCTGAGAGTCAACTCCAGAGCTGCCAGAATCACTCCAGAGTCTCAGAGTCACTCCAGTGCTGTCAGAGTCACTCCCTACAGTTAAGCGTCAAATTCAGAGCGCTCAGAATCACTCCCTAAATCTCAGAGTCAACTCCAGAACTGTCGGGATCACTCCCTAAATCTCGGAGTCAACTCCAGAGCTGTGAGAATCAAACCTCAGTCTCAGAGTCAACTCCAGACCTGTCAGAATCACTCGCTACAGTCTGAGAGTGATCCCCAGAGGTGTCAACATCACTCCCTACAGTCTCAGAGGCAACTCCTGAGCTGTCAGAATCACTCCTTAGTCCCAGAGTCAACTCCAGAGCTATCAGAATCACTCCCTACGGTCCCAGAATCAACACCAGAGCTGTCAGAATCACTCCTTAGTCTCAGAGTCAACTCCAGAGCTGTCAGAATCACTCCTTAGTCTCAGAGTCAACTCCAGAGCTATCACAATCACTCGTTAGTGGCAGAGTCAACTTCAGAGCAGTCAGAATCACTCCCTACACCCCCAGAGTCAACTCCAGAGCTGTCAGAATCAATCCCTACACCCCCAGATTCAACTCCAGAGTTGTCAGAATCACTCCCTACATCTCAGAGTCAACTCCAGAGCTGTCAGAATCACTCCTTAGAAACAGAGTGAACTCCAGACCTATCAGATCACTCCCTATAATCTCAGAGTCAACTCCAGAGCTGTCAGAATCACTCCCTTAACTCCGAGAGTAAAATCCAGAGCTCTCAGAATCACTCGCTACAGTCCCAGAGTCAACTCCAGAGCTGTCGGAATCACTCCCTACATTTCATAGTCAACCCCAGAGCTGTCAGAATCACTCCTTAGACTCAGAGTCAACTCTAGATCTATCAGAATCACTCCTTAGTGGCAGAGTTATCTCCAGAGCTGTAAGAATCACTCCCTACAGTACCAGAGTCAACTCCAGAGCTGTCAGAATCACTCCCTATATCTCAAAATCAACTCCAGAGCTGTCAGAATCACTCCCTACAGTCCCAGAGTCAAATCCAGAGCTGTCCGAATCACTCCCTAAATCTCGGAGTCAACGCCAGAGCTGTCAGAATTACTCCCTACATCTCAGAGACAACACCCGAGCAGTCAGAATCACTTCTTAGTCTCAGAGTCAACTCCAGAGCTGTCAGAAAAACTCCAGAGTCTCATAGTCAACTCCAGAGCTGTCACAATCACTCGTTAGTGGCAGAGTCAACTTCAGAACAGTCAGAACCACTCCCTACACCCGCCAGATTCAACTCCAGAGGTGTCAGAATCACTCCCTACATCTCAGAGTTAACTCCAGAGCTGTCAGAATCACTCCCCAGAGTCCCAGAGTCAACTCCAGAGCTGCCTGAATCACTCCAGAGTCTCAGATTCACTCCAGTGCTGTCAGAATCTATCCCTACAGTCCAAGCGTCAAATCCAGAGCTGTCAGAATCACTCCCTACATCTCAGAGTCAACTCCACAGCTGTCAGAATCACTCCTTATTCCCAGAGTGAACTCCAGAGCTGTCTGAATCAATCCTTAGACCCATTGTAAACTCCACAGCTGTCAGAATCACTCCCTAAATCTCAGACTCAACTTCTGAGGTGCCAGAATCACTCCTTCGTCTCAGAGTCAACTCCAGAGCTGTCAGAATCACTCACTACATCTCAGACTCACTCCAGAGCTGTCGGGATCACTCCCTAAATCTCAGAGTCAATGCCAGAGCTGTCAAAATCACACCTCAGTCTCAGAGTCAATTCCAGAGCAATTAGAATCACTCCTTAGTCTCAGAGTCAACTCCAGAGCTGTCAGGATCACTCCTGATTCCCAGAGTGAACTCCAGAGCTGTCTGAATCACTTCTTAGTCCCAGAGTCAACTCCAGTACTGTCAGAATCACTCCTTATTCCCAGAGTCAACTCCAGAGCTGTCTGAATCACTCCTTATTCCCAGCGTCAACTCCAGAGCTGTCAGAATCACTCCTTCATCCCACACTCAACACCAGTGTATCAGAATCACTCCCTACCGTCCAAGAGTCAACTCCAGAGCTGTCAGAATCACTCCCTACATCTCAGAGTCAATTCCGGAGCTGTCAGAATCACTCCTTAGTCTCAGAGTCAACTCCAGAGTTGTCAGAATCACTCCCTGCATCTCAGAGGCAAATCCAGACCTGTCAGAATCATGCCCTACAGTCCTGGAGTCAACTCTAGAGCTGTCAGAATCACTCCTTAGTCTCAGAGTCAACTCCAGAGCTGTCAGAATCATTGCTTAGTCTCAGAGTCAACTCCAGAGCTGTCAGAATCACTCCACAGTCTCAGAGTCACTCCGGAGCAGTCAGAATCACTCCTTTGCCTCAGAGTCAACTCCAAAGCTGTTGGAATCACTCTCTACTGTTCAGAGTCAACTCCAGAGTTGTCAGAATCACTCCTTCATCTTAGAGTCAACTCCAGAGCCATCAGAATCACTCCCTACAGTCTCAGAGTCAACTCCAGAGCTGTCGGGATCACTCCCTAAATCTCGGAGTCAACTCCAGAGCTGTCAGAATCAAACCTCAGTCTCAGAGTCAACTCCAGAGCTGTCAGAATCACTCCCTACAGTCTGAGAGTGATCCCCAGAGGTGTCAGCATCACTCCCTACAGTCTCAGAGGCAACTTCAGAGCAGTCAGAATCACTCCCTACACCCCCAGAGTCAACTCCAGAGCTGTCAGAATCAATCCCTACACCCCCAGATTCAACTCCAGAGTTGTCAGAATCAATCCCTACACCCCCAGAGTCAACTGCAGAGCTGCCAGAATCACTCCAGAGTCAGAGTCACTCCAGAGCTCTCAGAATCAATCCCTACAGTCCCAGAGTCAACACCAGAGCTGTCAGAATCACTCCCTACAGTCCTAGAGTCAACTCCAGAGCTGTCAAAATCACTCCCGACAGCCCCAGAGTCAACGCCAGAGCTGTCAGAATCACTCATTAGTCCTAGACTCAACTCCACAGCTGTCGGAATCACTCCCCACATATGTGAGTCAACTCTAGAGCTGTCAGAATCACTCCCTACATCTCAGATTCAACTCCAGAGCGATCAGAATCACTCCCTACCGTCTGAGAGTCAACAGCAGAGCTGTCAGAATCACTCCCTACATCTCAGAGTCAACTCGAGAGCAGTCAGAATCACTCCCTACAGTCTGAGAGGCAACTCCTGAGCTGTCAGAATCAGTCCCTACAGTCCTAGAGTCAACTCCAGAGCTGTCACAATCACTCCCTACACCCCCAGAGTCAAGTCCAGAGCTGTGGGAATCAATCACTACAGTCCCAGAGTCAACTCCAGAGCTGTCAGAATCAATCACTACAGTCCCAGAGGCAATTCCAGAGCTGTCAGAATTAATGCCTACAGTCCCAGAGTCAACACCAGAGCTGTCAGAATCACTCCCTGCAGTCCCAGAGTCAACTACAGAACTATCAGAATCACACCCGACAGTCCAAGCGTCAACTCCAGAGCTGTCAGAATCACTCCCTACATCTTACAGTCAACTCCAGAGCTGTCAGAAACACTCCCTACATCTCAGAGTCAACTCCAGAGCTGTCAGAATCTCTCCCTACATCTCAGAGTCAACTCCAGAGCTGTCAGAATCACTCCTTATTCCCAGAGTGAACTCCACAGCTGTCAGAATTACTCCCTAAATCTCGGAGTCAACTCCTGAGCTGTCAGAATCACACCTCAGTCTTAGAGTCAACTCCAGAGCTGTCAGAGAAACTCCCTACAGTCTCAGAGTCAACTCCAGAGCTATTAGAATCACTCCTTAATCTCAGAGTCAACTCCAGAGCTGTCAGAATCACTTCGTACAGTCTCAGAGTCAACTCCAGAGCTGTCAGGATCACTCCTGATTCCCAGAGTGAACTCTTGAGCTGTCTGAATCATTCTTTAGTCCCAGAGTCAACTCCAGTGCTGTCAGAATCACTCCTTATTCCCAGAGTCAACTCCCGAGCTGTCCGAATCATTCCTTATTCGCAAAGTCAACTCCAGAGCTGTCAGAATCACTCTCCGCAGTCCCAGAGGCAACTCCATAGCTGTCATAATCACTCCTTCGTGCCAGATTCAACTCCAGTGTATCAGAATCACTCCCTACCATCCAAGAGTCAACTCCAGAGCTGTCAGAATCACTCCCTACACCCCCAGAGTCAGCTCCAGAGCTGTCAGAATCACTCCCTGCAGTCCCAGAGTCAAATCCAGGGCTGTCAGAATCACTCCCTACATCTCAGAATCAACTCCAGAGTTGTCAGAATCATACCTTAGTCTCAGAGTCAACTCCAGAGCTGTCTGAAAAACTCCCTACAGTCTCAGGGTCAACTCCAGAGCTGTCCGGAACACTCCGTAAATCTCGGAGTCAATTCCAGAGCTGTCAGAATCTCTCCCTACAGTCTCAGACTGAACTCCAGAGCTGTTAGAATCACACCTTAGTCTCAGAGTCAATTCCAGAGCTATCAGAATCACACCTTAGTCTCAGAGTCAACTCCAGAGCTGTCTGAAAAACTCCCAACAGACTCAGACTCAACTCCAGAGCTGTCAGAATCACTCCTTAGTCTCAGAATCAACTCCAGAGCTGTCAGAATCAGTCCCTACAGTCTCAGAGTCAACTCCAGAGCTGTCAGGATCACGCCTGATTCCCAGAGTGAACTCCAGAGCTGTCGGAATCACTCCTTATTCCCAGAGTCAACTCCAGAGCTGTCTGAATCACTCCTTATTCCCAGAGTCAACTCCGGAGCTGTCAGAATCACTACTTAGTCTCAGAGTCAATTCCAGAGCTGACAGAATCTCTCCCTACATCTCAAAGTCAACTCCAGAGCTGTCAGAATCAGTCCCTACAGTCTCAGAGTCAACTCCAGAGCTGTCAGGATCACGCCTGATTCCCAGAGTGAACTCCAGAGCTGTCGGAATCACTCCTTATTCCCAGAGTCAACTCCAGAGCTGTCTGAATCACTCCTTATTCCCAGAGTCAACTCCGGAGCTGTCAGAATCACTACTTAGTCTCAGAGTCAATTCCAGAGCTGTCAGAATCACTCCCTACATCTCAGAGTCAAATCCAGAGCTGTCAGAATCACTCCCTAAATCTCGGAGTCAATTCCAGAGCTGACAGAATCTCTCCCTACATCTCAGAGTCAACTCCAGAGCTGTCAGAATCACACCTTAGTCTCAGTGTCAACTCCAGAGCTGTCAGAATCAGTCCATACACTCCAAGAGTAAACTCTAGAGCTCCAAAAATCATTCCAAACAGTCCCAGAGTCAACTCCAGTCCTGTCAGAATCACTCCCCACAGTCCCAGAGTCAACTCCACAGCTGTCAGAATCAATCCTTACAGTCTGAGAGTCAACTCCAGAGCTGCCAGAATCACTCCAGAGTCTCAGAGTCACTCCAGTGCTGTCAGAGTCACTCCCTACAGTTAAGCGTCAAATTCAGAGCGCTCAGAATCACTCCCTAAATCTCAGAGTCAACTCCAGAACTGTCGGGATCACTCCCTAAATCTCGGAGTCAACTCCAGAGCTGTGAGAATCAAACCTCAGTCTCAGAGTCAACTCCAGACCTGTCAGAATCACTCGCTACAGTCTGAGAGTGATCCCCAGAGGTGTCAACATCACTCCCTACAGTCTCAGAGGCAACTCCTGAGCTGTCAGAATCACTCCTTAGTCCCAGAGTCAACTCCAGAGCTATCAGAATCACTCCCTACGGTCCCAGAATCAACACCAGAGCTGTCAGAATCACTCCTTAGTCTCAGAGTCAACTCCAGAGCTGTCAGAATCACTCCTTAGTCTCAGAGTCAACTCCAGAGCTATCACAATCACTCGTTAGTGGCAGAGTCAACTTCAGAGCAGTCAGAATCACTCCCTACACCCCCAGAGTCAACTCCAGAGCTGTCAGAATCAATCCCTACACCCCCAGATTCAACTCCAGAGTTGTCAGAATCACTCCCTACATCTCAGAGTCAACTCCAGAGCTGTCAGAATCACTCCTTAGAAACAGAGTGAACTCCAGACCTATCAGATCACTCCCTATAATCTCAGAGTCAACTCCAGAGCTGTCAGAATCACTCCCTTAACTCCGAGAGTAAAATCCAGAGCTCTCAGAATCACTCGCTACAGTCCCAGAGTCAACTCCAGAGCTGTCGGAATCACTCCCTACATTTCATAGTCAACCCCAGAGCTGTCAGAATCACTCCTTAGACTCAGAGTCAACTCTAGATCTATCAGAATCACTCCTTAGTGGCAGAGTTATCTCCAGAGCTGTAAGAATCACTCCCTACAGTACCAGAGTCAACTCCAGAGCTGTCAGAATCACTCCCTATATCTCAAAATCAACTCCAGAGCTGTCAGAATCACTCCCTACAGTCCCAGAGTCAAATCCAGAGCTGTCCGAATCACTCCCTAAATCTCGGAGTCAACGCCAGAGCTGTCAGAATTACTCCCTACATCTCAGAGACAACACCCGAGCAGTCAGAATCACTTCTTAGTCTCAGAGTCAACTCCAGAGCTGTCAGAAAAACTCCAGAGTCTCATAGTCAACTCCAGAGCTGTCACAATCACTCCTTAGTGGCAGAGTCAACTTCAGAACAGTCAGAACCACTCCCTACACCCGCCAGATTCAACTCCAGAGGTGTCAGAATCACTCCCTACATCTCAGAGTTAACTCCAGAGCTGTCAGAATCACTCCCCAGAGTCCCAGAGTCAACTCCAGAGCTGCCTGAATCACTCCAGAGTCTCAGATTCACTCCAGTGCTGTCAGAATCTATCCCTACAGTCCAAGCGTCAAATCCAGAGCTGTCAGAATCACTCCCTACATCTCAGAGTCAACTCCACAGCTGTCAGAATCACTCCTTATTCCCAGAGTGAACTCCAGAGCTGTCTGAATCAATCCTTAGACCCATTGTAAACTCCACAGCTGTCAGAATCACTCCCTAAATCTCAGACTCAACTTCTGAGGTGCCAGAATCACTCCTTCGTCTCAGAGTCAACTCCAGAGCTGTCAGAATCACTCACTACATCTCAGACTCACTCCAGAGCTGTCGGGATCACTCCCTAAATCTCAGAGTCAATGCCAGAGCTGTCAAAATCACACCTCAGTCTCAGAGTCAATTCCAGAGCAATTAGAATCACTCCTTAGTCTCAGAGTCAACTCCAGAGCTGTCAGGATCACTCCTGATTCCCAGAGTGAACTCCAGAGCTGTCTGAATCACTTCTTAGTCCCAGAGTCAACTCCAGTACTGTCAGAATCACTCCTTATTCCCAGAGTCAACTCCAGAGCTGTCTGAATCACTCCTTATTCCCAGCGTCAACTCCAGAGCTGTCAGAATCACTCCTTCATCCCACACTCAACACCAGTGTATCAGAATCACTCCCTACCGTCCAAGAGTCAACTCCAGAGCTGTCAGAATCACTCCCTACATCTCAGAGTCAATTCCGGAGCTGTCAGAATCACTCCTTAGTCTCAGAGTCAACTCCAGAGTTGTCAGAATCACTCCCTGCATCTCAGAGGCAAATCCAGACCTGTCAGAATCATGCCCTACAGTCCTGGAGTCAACTCTAGAGCTGTCAGAATCACTCCTTAGTCTCAGAGTCAACTCCAGAGCTGTCAGAATCATTGCTTAGTCTCAGAGTCAACTCCAGAGCTGTCAGAATCACTCCACAGTCTCAGAGTCACTCCGGAGCAGTCAGAATCACTCCTTTGCCTCAGAGTCAACTCCAAAGCTGTTGGAATCACTCCCTACAGTCTCAGAGTCAACTCCAGAGCTGTCGGGATCACTCCCTAAATCTCGGAGTCAACTCCAGAGCTGTCAGAATCAAACCTCAGTCTCAGAGTCAACTCCAGAGCTGTCAGAATCACTCCCTACAGTCTGAGAGTGATCCCCAGAGGTGTCAGCATCACTCCCTACAGTCTCAGAGGCAACTTCAGAGCAGTCAGAATCACTCCCTACACCCCCAGAGTCAACTCCAGAGCTGTCAGAATCAATCCCTACACCCCCAGATTCAACTCCAGAGTTGTCAGAATCAATCCCTACACCCCCAGAGTCAACTGCAGAGCTGCCAGAATCACTCCAGAGTCAGAGTCACTCCAGAGCTCTCAGAATCAATCCCTACAGTCCCAGAGTCAACACCAGAGCTGTCAGAATCACTCCCTACAGTCCTAGAGTCAACTCCAGAGCTGTCAAAATCACTCCCGACAGCCCCAGAGTCAACGCCAGAGCTGTCAGAATCACTCATTAGTCCTAGACTCAACTCCACAGCTGTCGGAATCACTCCCCACATA